>NW_026614841.1:0-103854 GCF_030052815.1 Hevea brasiliensis | reverse complement strand
ATTTTATGTAAGTTTTGATAAAAAAAAATTAAAATAAAATAATAAGTCAAAATACTTGGTTCCATTTATTTGCTTTAAAACAAAATTTAAAATAAATGAAATGTATCCTTAAAATTATATAAAAAAATATTTTTTATGCACGCTTAAATCGGATAAAATAGGTGTGACAATTATTTTAAACTCGATTCTACCTATATTTATCAAATTTTCTTAATTTTATTCTAATTTTAATATTATTAGGGGTGGAGATGGGGAAAATTTCCTAATCTTGAATTCCCATAATCCACCAGATGATAATATATTATTATTATTATTATTTAAAGAGATAAATTTATGCTATATTATAATAAATTAAAACAAAAAAGAAAAAGAAAAATTTTCGCAGGAAAATCTGCTCCACATCTGATCTGGCCTGTTGCTGTTCCTAGAATAAAAGCGTAGTTGTTCACCTAGTTTTCCTTCCAGGAAAGACAGCCACAAAAAGCTTAACCGCGTACCCTACACGACGTTGCTTGCTCGATTGTCGAAAAGCGGAACCCATGCTGGAAAAAACAATTCTTTGCTTATTATTTTTTTTATTTTTTTAAATTTATTTTTATCTACTTATTAATAATAAAAATATAAAAAATATATTTACTTATTAACAATAAAAACTATATTTTTTAAAATAATTATTCAGTTTAAGTTATATAAAATAATATAATTTTTTGTAATAAAAATGGCATCATTTTTTAATTAAAAAATAAATAAATTAAGAGATTAAAGTGAAATTAACCGTCAATCATAAAACTTTGGAAAGAGACGAAAGGTGAATCAGAACGCGTAATGGAGTCCACGACCCTACGCTGCACCGCTTGCTTGACTTGTGGAAAAGCAAGGTCTATGCGCTTTTCACTTGAAGAAGGGAGATTATGAAATTGTTAGTGACGGAATCAAAAATTAATATTAAGGTGTGAATATTTTATATATATATATTTTTTTTATAATTAATTAGAGTTAAAAAAATTAATTTTTAAATTTTAAAAATATTTTTCATAAAATATATATTGATAAATTTATTTTTAATTATGATATTAATTATTCAATTTGATTTATAAATAAATTATAATATAATTTTTGTTAAAAATGACATTATTTTTTATTAAACCATAATTGAAAGCCAAAACTTTAGTAAAATGTAACTTAAAATTATTTTCTAAATTTTAATAAAAAAATTTCAATTCACCCTTTAAAAATTGACATTGTAAACGAAAAAAATATATATTTTTTTAGTTTTCTTATAAATTTTTTCTATAAATTATCCTAATTTTTTTCGTAGTGAACAAGTCTTAGCCCAAAACGCTTAACCCCTCAATCAAGTCGTCCAAAGAAGAGAGGAGGCAATTGCCATGATAATAAGACGAAAGAGAGTTGATCTCTAATAAGTGTCCAGGTGTGTCAATTCTTATAAATCTTTTTTTTTTTTTTAAAGTAAAAATGAATACACGTTAATGGACCATACTATAAAATTATGATATTTTTAAAGGAATTTTTTTATCATATAAGTTTAAAGACAAACATTTTATTAAAATTATGAAAATTTTATTTATATGCACTAGCACTTATGAGCCACATACGCATTTATCCACAAGTAATATGGGTCATCTTAGTGATTGTTCACGTAGATTCAGAATTTTCCTTATTGTTTCAGTAGATTCCAGAATTTTCCTGATTAACATAAAATAAAATATAGGAAAGAGACAAAACGCTAACCACCTAACAGAAGGAACCTGACCCTACAGGTCTATACAACACTGGTTGACTGGAAAAGCAGAACCTGTAAGTCAAAAAAATAACTCCTCAACGAAGTTGTCAATTAGAGACAACTGAGATGGCAGCTTCCATGATGAGAGGAAGAAGAGAGAACTGATATGAGAGGCAACTTCCATGACAAGTTCTTGGTTAGTCTTTAAATACAGGTTAAATGGACTAGTGTCTTTACTCAGAAAAGAGATCAGACTAAAACAACCCACAAAGATTGATTTTGTAAAATGGAAATAGCCCAAGCCTTTGATCTTTTTCCTCTAAATGATGCCCACTTCCCACCTTTCTTGGGCAAAAATGAAGAAGATGAGACTATGCTACTCTTAGATGCTGCATTTGCAGAAGAATTGCAGTTCCAGGAGGCTTTGAAGGCCTCTCTGATCACTTGTCAAATGCCAACTTCTGGAACAAGTGCCAAGCCATCGGTTCATGTGGAAGTAAGAGGAGAATCCTCTATGGGTTTCTGCGAAAATTGCCTGGGGAAAAAAGAAAATGATCAGCTGATCAAGAATGGGAACTGTCGTCACCCAATTTGCTTGGAATGTATAAGCAAGCATGTGGAGGCAAAGATCAAATTGGGCATGAAGACTTTTACATGTCCAGGCTTAAACTGTGAATGTGTCTTACAATTGGAGACATTTAAGAATGTTCTCTCGAAGGATGTGCTCAACCTGTGGGAAAAGGCACTGTCTACGAAGCTGGTTCCAAAACGTACTTGCAGGTCAGTGCATTTTATAGTTGAAAATGCAGCATTTACTTGGGTTGGTTTTTGGTGTTGGTAGTGATGTTAATTAGTATCGTTTTATTCGGATGAGCTAGATCTTGTTGATGATGATTCTTAATTAAGTTGTTCTAACTTCATTAGCCACTAAAATGATAATGCTTCAACTTTTGCTAACAATTTTAAACATTAGATGAATATGTTGGATTTTTGTGACGTGAAATTGTTTGTAAATATGTGAAAGAGAAAATGAAGTGAAAGAAATTCTCAATGATGGAGAGAATGCATCGAAACCATATTTGACGTATGGCATTTTGCTTGGTCAATATTGGTGGCATTATTTTGCTGGCAGCCACTGGCTGCCAACATGTATTCACATCAAATAACTGTCTGTTCTTTTAATTTTATATCTTGGCTATAAGTAGATATTCACTTCATGGCATGGGGGAAATCGAGTGATTTAGTAGAGCCATTAGGCTCTGCCTTCCATGTTTGAGTGAAAGCGTTTTTTTTTTTTTTTTGTATTCCCTTTGTGGGTGGATAGACTTAGGGAACTCCTGCTGAACATTGGGTTAAGGGTAGGTAATTATGAGTGTGATCTCTTAAACTCTTACCCTTAGTATCTTGGTGTTGAGAATAGTTATTTAGTGTCTGTTTGGCATTGAGTTTAGAGAGTCAAAGCGTATTTACGAATAAAGCGTATTTTAAATGTTGTAGAAAAAATAATTTAAAAAAACTATTTTGTTATTTTAGTGTTTCTGTAGATAAAACTTATTAAATTTAATTTTAAATTATTTTTAATACTCTTTAACTAATATTTTTATAAAAGTATAATAAACCAATTTCTATGATTAGATTCATTGATACTAGTGCTCACAAAAGTACAATGAATCTTAACACACATATAAGTGCGTGCGCGCATACACACATATATATATATATATTATGATAATCTGATAAAATATTTTGTCAAATCAAATTATAAGTTTCAATAAAAAAAAACTACTCTCTGTAACTTATTATTATCATTTTTATTTATAAATTTTAAAAATATTATAAATAAATGAGTCAACTTAAAATTATAACTGATTTGCTAAGTCAAACACCCTTTACTTATGAGTTATAATGCTAAAATTTCTAATATAACTTATAAAAGAAAAAAAAAATTGCTAACTCTAGTGCGCATGTATATATATATAAACTTTTTCCTAATACTTATTTATAAAAATTTATTAGACAATATCATCTAATTTAAAATACATATAATTTCTCATACATAATTTAAAAAATTTATTAAAAAAAAAATCAATTTCCACATTAACATATCTTAAATAATATGTATGCATTAATATAGCATTTTAACTCATAATAAAATCATTTTCTTTTAAAAAAATTCTTATATAAATTATTTTCTCCACAAATTAATAATAATAATAATAATAATAATAATAATAATAATAATAATAATAATAATAATAATAAGAAAATTAACAATTAAAAAGAAATCCCTTTTTGGATATTTCTACACCTTATGTACCCAATATTATATTTTTTAATTCATTAAATTTCAATAAAATTAAAAGTTTAAAATATGTTAATTAATTTCAAAATTCACACAAATTATTGTGTACCTTATTTGATAATGATCCATTAAAGACGATCAAAATCATCTATATAATTTAAAAAAATTAAAAAAAATAATTTTACATATTGTCGCAAGGGTTTTGCGATCGCCAGACGAGTTCTCACCGAAGTAGAAAAAATGAGGTGTTACCACTTTAATTTTGAGGGAAATTAAAGAAAACAATTTTTTGAAAATTAAAATCCACTTTGAAAACAGAGATTCTAGATTAGAGTCCATACCTTTGGTGGGAAAGGTGTTAGGCACTCCACCTGCGTCCCTCAACGAGTGTGCGATTAATGTTATGCTCTTTATAAATTAAAATTGATAATTAGAGGGTTGGAATGACGATGTTAATCCTTTGTGTGGATAAAAGGAATATTTGATATTTTACTATTTAGGGTTGCCCAAGAACACGAGTACATGAGATGACCCTTCAGTGAATAGTTGTTGTGTAATGGATTTTTGTTGGGGGTTAATTCGAATATTGAAGTTGCGATATTTTAATTTGGATTTAAGCTAAGAGAATTTGGTTAAGAACTCTCTCCCGATCTCTTAATGTATTCTGTTAAAATTTAAGCGGAAGATTCCCCCGATCTCTTAGTGTTAAGGGTTTAAGTTGAGAACTAGGGTAAGAGCTCTCCCCCGATCTCTTATTATATTTAGAATTTAAGTTGAGAACTCGGGTAAGAACTCTCCCCCGATCCCTTAGTGTTTCGGGTAGAACTCCCTTAGTGTTAAGAATTTAAGTTGAAAACTCGGGTAAGAACTCTCCCCCGATCTCTTAGTGTATTCCGTTAAAGATTAGACTGAGTTTGGGTAAGAACTCTCCCCCAAACTCTTAATGTGTTTACATTAAAAATTAAACTAAGTTCAGGTAAGAACTCTCCCCCGAACTCTTAATGTGTTTACGTTAAAAATTAGGCTGAGTTCGGGTAAGAACTCTCCCCTGAACTCTTAATGTGTTTACGCTAAAAATTAAATAAAGTTTGGGTAAGAACTCTCCCCCGATCTATTAGTGTGTTTATTAGAATGGCGTTTTGTAAGAACTTGGAACTAAGAATTTTGGTAAAGGGTCCTTCTTGACCCCTTTTTGTGGGAACAAATCACAGGACACAAGAGACCCATGTCTGACTTTTCCTAGCCTACAGGACCTTATAACTAGATAGTAGATGAAAGACCGAACTCCTTGTCGATCTTCCGCATGATCGCTTTATTAGAACACTTTGATTAGCGATATCAGATCTCTTTTTAGTTGCTCGTCCGGGATCCGATCTTATCTTGATTCCCAATCTATTATATTATCACCTGGGCTTGTTCCGAAGCCTGACCTCATAACTTATTTGTTAATTTTGCTTCCGATCTATCCGACCTTTGCTACACCTATCTTCCTTTATCATTTTTCATTTATTCAGACCAAAACTCTCGTGTTAAAGTACCCCTGCCTATATTCTTTAGAGTATTTTCAAGTCACCTATGACTTGAATGTATACTCTCGAAGGAAATGAAAACTAAGTGACGATAAATGGACTTTGTGAGTGAATAGAAAAAAGGAGACATAGGAAATAACTTCGGGCCTATTACGAGACTTAATATATTGGATATAAAAGAAGCTTTAAAAGAAAACTTGAGAAAACAAACCAAGGGTATTTAACAAAATGCAGTGTAGCGCTTACATGGAAAGTTGAGAAGGCAGATGGTGACTCAGATATCCACAAATCTTGCAAAAGTGAAAGTGGCAGTAGAAGGACTCGAACTTACGAAATAATGGGAATAGGTTGGAGCAGTTGAACTCGGGAGATAATGCCTGAATACTAAATTGTAGGAATGAAGCGGAATGAAAATGGTTTTAGAGGGTGGTGCACAGGCACTGAAAATGAAAATCTTAGGGTTTAGAGCTCCTTTTAGTGAAATACTTTAGAAAACTAGTTTCTAAAGTTTCTCAATACTTGATAGCTCAAAATGGCAAGCTGGATCAAAATCTAGATTCTTTCCACGATAATCACCACCTTCTTTTTCGTCCCTTCTACGGTGTTGCCTTGGTATTTATAGGGAATGGGTGCCCAAAATGAAGGTCGGGATCTTATTAGGGAGGCAGGGCTCGATTCAAAGGACATGTCGATATTCGAGAATTAAAGAGAATCAAAATGGAGAATTGAAGTGCATTGGAATATCCGTCCTTTCTCTTCTTAAGCCAACGGTCAAGGATCTTACCTTACGAAATGGATCCAAAGGCTGGGAATAAAAAGCGCCAAATTTGTCATCTGCTTTTGATCTGAGGGCTCTAGATCCATCCTTACAATTATAATTAACAGTAGAGATCGAGATGTACAGGGCTGCTTTAACTGTTTTGGCGTCTGGCGGTTAGGAGGGCGTCTTTGCAAATGAGATGTGTGGTGAGGATCTGATCATGCCTGCGATGCTTTAACTAACTCGAGATCGGCGGTGGGAAAGCTAATTGAAGGCTATGATTGGTAGTTGTTCAACTCCACGAGTTCTCAGATCTCACGAATTCGTTCACAGGCTTTACGATCTTCCCATTGTGACCATTCCCTTTTAAGGGTTATTATTCCAATCTCTACCCTTGCATCAGGTCCACTTTTATTTCCCGATCTCTCTCATTCTGATCTTTTGAGATTGCCCAAATGATGTAATTTGATCTTTTGAGATCGCCTAATTGATGTAATCTAATCATTTGAAAATGAAATGAAATTTTTGTTTGAATGTTTTTGTTTTGTTATTGCATTGGTTATTTTTTCAATCTCTGATGAGTGTACCCGATCTGATCCTTAAACAAATCTCTATTCGTCGATCTGTAGGTTTGAAAATTTGTACAATTCGATGACCTTAATTAACCGGTCTCATTTATTCGATTTTTATTATGTTTCTGGAACCTTCTTGCGACGTGTCAAGGTGGAAGCCTAGTTCCGCTAACTAATGTATCGCTTGGGACTTCGTGAGAATTTAATGCTCAGACGGGTATAAATAGGGGAAAGGTGAGTCATTTGTTTCCTTATGTCATTTTCAGACCTTCCCCTAGCGATTTTAGCACTTCCTCTCGCTTTCTAAAGTTTTCAGGCACCGATTTACACTCTGGTAAGGGTTTTGATCTTTTCTTTATTATTTTTCCTTTTTGTTTTCGGGAAATAAGCGGCACCGATGGTCAGAGAGCTGCTAGTCCTTCCTCCGTTCATATCTCATGGACATCGGATGAAGTTGAGGTGGTCAGGCTGAGTGGGCAACCCGAACCTTCTACGACCTCTGTCTCAGTCCACGGTCGGTGGCCTAATCAACAAGCATCTTCTTCAGGGAAAGAAAATTTACCCATGGATGAGTTTCCATCAGTCCTCCAGGAAACTGATATTCAGTCTAGTAGTCAAGAATACAACCTTTGAACTAACTCCTACGAGCTCATCCGATGTCATGGCCATCACTGAGCTGATCATTTCTTTGAAGAAAATGACATGATCATGGTATATGAAGAAAAATTGAAGGCCGGGCTTCGGTTCCCCCTGAACAAATTCTTTAAAGCCTTTTTGAAGTTCCATCAAGTATGCATAGCCCAAGTGCATCCAAACTCTTGGTGGATCCTGATGGCTTTCGGAGGTTTATCTTGAGCTAAAAGCTCGAGCCTCTGACAAAGATTTTCTTTGAGTTGCATAAACTCACTTGATGAAAGGATGGCGAGTATTGGTTTTCCAAGCCAGCGACCTTTGTGGGTTTTTACCGTTCTCCCTTCTTCATTGAAGAATTGGAAGAATCGGTTCTTTATATTGAGAGTAAGATTAGAATGGCTTGAGGTATCACGCGGTTAGCGATGCACAGTCCCTTCAGTTCCAAAGAAGATCACCCTAAATAGAGATGAGGACGTCATGGTAAAGGAATTGAAGGACCAGGCGGCTATTCACAAGTATTCATGTCTAGATGCGGTAATGGCCGAACTGAAGTGGTGGCTAATGCAAATGATCGCCAATGAGGATTATGAGTTGCAGCTCTTTAACCTCGGACCTAGGATCGGTATAACCTAAATCTTTAGCCTCTCAACTTAGGTGATCTCACTAACTTATTTTCCGTGTAGGAATGGCTAGAGGCTAGGGCACGAAGGAGAGTCGCAAGAGAAAAAGGGAGGTCACCTTGAAGGTACAAGAAATGAAAATTTTCGCTATATCTCAAACACCGGGGCGAGACTCGGTAGAAGTGCCGGGCTCTTCGTCCGACCTTCGGGGCAACCGATCCCAGAGATAGAGATTGCTCCTTCCCCTCATTGACAGGAAGAACCACCACCTCTGCCAGTTTCTTCAAGTGCGGAGGGAGGGTTTGCTCAACCTGCTATGAGGACCCTCTCTCATGGTGCTCAGGTCCTCCTTTAGTCGCTAGAGAAGAATCGCTCAGTTCAGAGGAATCCTGGACTGGCCAAGGTTTTGGGTGCCACCATCTGCTTCCAGGACAACCGGAATAGGCTGACTCCGGATAGCATTGGCGATCTCCTGGCTCAAACGATGAGCTTGAGCGTAGAGAGCCTTGTGAATCAACATATAATTAAAGAAAAGGCTCATCTCTTGAGGCGAGGAAGTGCGAAGCGGTCGGGGCGCGGCTTAGTTAGATCCCAACTTTCGTCTACTCGGGACTACATCGCAGAGATTGAGGTCAAACAAAATCTTATGAGGCGAGGATAGTAGAACTAGGCGTGAACTTGAAGAAGCTCGTGTCACACCTTACCCTTTGTAAGGCATAACATGATCCGTAGAATACCTAATGAACTACGAACTTCACCTGATAACTCATTAAGTACCCTACAAGGGATTTTAAAACAATTTTCTTACATTTTGGAAGTGGTGAGTATTTTGGTAGGAATTAAAATCATTTATTCAAAGCTTATAAACTAGTAAAAATTTTTGTCCAATGAAATTTTACATAAATTTTATAAAAATTTTGTGAGTTTCGTTTGTACTTGGAGAAAACAGTTCTTCAAATACCTGAGAAAAACACTTTCAAAAATTTTCACAACTCCCAACCACCAAATAATTTCAAGTCAACTCAATTTAATCCACTTCAAAAATAATTCCACAATCCAATCAAAGTTTATCATCTCAAAATATTTAATAACTTCATTCACAGTGTATAAAGTATGAAATTCACAAACTACAAATATTAATTTACAAAAAAAAGTTCCAAAAATAATATTATTACAACTTATTATACAAGCTGCTCACTTTACATTGATACTTATGACATTCTGATGTTACATCAAAATAACTATAAGGGTATAAAACAATACGTCTGAGAAAGGTCAATGAAGTCTTCAATATCGATAGCAGCTCACTCTGCTGCTTTCTCCTTGCTCTTATCAGCGACAGCAAAACAAGCTATCGCTGAGTATAAAAATACTCAGTGGTGCACAATAAAAATTTGAAATACAATACATAAATCATTCATTGCCAAAACACAATTTAAATACTTCTCAATCACATTTCACAAAGTATCAAAACTCATAATAACACAATTTAGTCAAATAATTTAAGAACACAGTGTTGCCAATTCATACACAACTTAAGCCATGACACAAAATTTCCGATCAATGCTGCGTTGTACACCACGACAAAGCAATCTACAATCCCACTAATCGAAATCAATAAGGGAGGTGGCTAGCTAGCTAATGAATATTCATCCGATCTACAACCTCAACTGGTAAACCAGAGAGGAAGGAAAATAATCGATCTCACCCCATAAATGGAGGAGGAGTAATGTGATACTGTCATGCTAAGTGTGAACACAAAATCAATTCAAAACAATTTATTCAAATAATTCATGAGAAATCCAATAAATTTCAAAAGTCATAATTTCATTCACAAGATGGCAACACAATTCATAATTTACTTTAAATTTTCATAAATCACACAAAATCAATTTTTTTCAATGATAAAAAGGCTCAAATAAGGTTTATTGTGCACAAACCTGACGTGAGTCGCGTCTGAAACCTTGACTCGGTCTCTCAGAGCTTCCAAGTCTTTTTAATTTGAAACACGGTTTCAGATGTTTGATATCATAACTTACATAAATCCAAAAATAAATTTAACTTCACTTTTACCTAGCTCTAATGTGCTAAATTTGGCGTTCCTTAAATTTTTGTGTTTGGGTTACTATTCACTATACTATTCAAGTCAAATTATTGAATTTCTAAGGCTTAATAGGTATGGAAATTCCAACTACACCCACATACCATATTTTGGTCACCAAACTTGTTGGTTTTGGTCATTTCTCAAAACTTAAGTCTTTTAGGCAAAATTGTCAATTTTTAGTTTTTGGTGTGTAGGTTGCCTTTGTTCCATTAGTCAATTTTTTGTTGGAATTTGGCAAAACTTTCTTCATAGAAAATGTTCCCTATTGTCTTAAGTTTATTCTACTTTTTTAATCACTCCAATTAGAGTTTTGTAGATCAAGTTATAGTTAAATTACGGTTACTGTTCATGCTCTGATTTTTGTTACAGCAGATTTATTGATCCAACTTCGTTCAGCAATTTGATCAAGTTGAGTCCATAATTTGGTCTAATTTTCTTCATATGAAATGTTCTACTATACCTTAGGTTTTCATCGGTTCAAGAATCACCTAAATCGAAGTTTTCTAGAGAGAGTTATAGCCATTGAAACTTTACTATTCATATGATAAATCTGCAGTCTGCAGATTCAGTGATCCAACTTTGCTCAGTAATTTGATTGGGTTAATTGGCAAAATTTGGGTTAGTATTCTTCATGAAAGTTTTAGGTCTATATCTTATCTAACCACTGATAAAATTTCGGATCATTTTGACCTGCCTAGCTCGAGTTATGACTAAATGAACAAACACTGTTCATTTGGTCGTTTATCTGAGCGACTGCAATTTTTCAACTTTGGTACTAGGTTTTAGTCACTTTTTGGGCATGCTTCCTAAATGAAAATTGTGTCACTTAGTGCCTATTTTCATACCCAATTGGTCCCATATCAATTGGACTTGTAAAATTTCATTTTTAGTCCGTCAAAGTTGATTTGATCACGCTGTAGCAGCATGACCACACTCCCTCCTAATTTAACTTTAATTCCAACCCTTCTAACACACTGAATTAGGTCACAAATGACCATTTATCAACTCAAATAAGGTTAAAGACACAATTTACAAGTTTTTTTACATTTTTTATCTCTAAACCCTAATGTCCAAAACCCTAAGTTTGTCCAATCTTCACAATTCATGTAATCTAAATATACAATTCACATATATAACATCTATTCACCAAGATTTCATGTTTAACCTAACTAAATACCATCAAAACCTTAAGGTTCCATGGCTGCCACATTCTCTCTTCTCTTATTTAAGCATGATTTCCTTTATTTCTAAGGCAATTTCATCACACACAAACTTAAATTCATGAATTCAATAAGAGTCTAAACTTGAAATTGCACTTACCTCAATTTGTAGATTTCAATCTTCAATTTTTCTCCAAGTTTTCTTTTCCTTCTTACTCCCAAAGTGTTTATTTAGGTCTAGGGGTAAGATTTACTTAAGGACTTTAGGGAAATTTATGGTTAAATTGGGGTGTATGAAGCTTAAATTGGGAGCTTCAATGGAGTTTGAGAGAGAGAGCTAAGGGAGAGAGAAAATGGTTTGGAAGGGAAGAAGAAGACAATGATTTTTTTTTCTTTTCTTTTCTTTTCTTTTATTTACTTATGGAAGACCCAAAAATTCCAATTAAGTAAATATATTAAGTATCATCTTTATGGCATCATGCATGAGGTCATGCATGATGTCATCACCTTTTGACTTTTTCATTTTCTTTTTTTTTTCTATTTATTTTTTTATTAGTTCTTTAATTTAATTCTCGATTCTGAAATTTTCTTTTCTCCGATTTTATTTGTGATTAGGTCGAGTGACTCGAGGTCAATTGACCAAATTGCCCCTCACGATTCATCTGGTTTGCAAATAATTGATATTTCTTTCGGCTCCTAACCTAATTATTTGGTAATATGATTCTTTTTAAGTGATTTTCTTTTTCCACTTTGTGTTCGTAATGGTCTAAGGACATGACATCACATTTGTGGTTGAAATTCGAGTTTAAATCGACTTATGATCGTTCAGAAAGTCACCCATCATTTGTGACTCTCGGCTCGTTTAACTTCTTATGTTCTGTTTTTCTTATTTATGCTTAACTAATTGACAATTACTAATTATTTGTGTTTATAGCTTATTTAGTTGTCTTAAGTGTGGTTCTAATCCCCTTAATTGTGGGATGACTCAGGTCAGGAGCGATGAGATCTACCGAGCTATGCAAGCGGGGTGTTTCTGACTCGGAGTGCCAAGCTGCCGATTTCATTCGCCTTACTGAGGAGATCAGTGAAAGAAGAAGAGGCCACGATGAGGAAGGCTGGTGCTTATGTGAATGCTCATGGCGATCTTACGGTAGAGCTTGTAAACTGAAGAAGATTTCTCGTGGATGGTGGATCTTGCCCCTAGAGATGAAGAGGAGAGCGAGGAGAAGCCTGAGAGAGAGAGGGAGGATGAAAGAACTGACAATGTACCTGGAGAGCAGGTTGGGGGAGACCCTCCTGCTGAATGACTTTTACATTTTTATTTTGAAATGAATCGAAGTTTTTTTTGTCAATTTCTTGATAAGATCAGAAAGCATTCAAACCAAATTGTCTGAGTACTTAATTGATTGAATGTAGTTGAACATTAAACCTGAGAGCAGCTATTAATCAAAAGATAAGATATCGGAAAAACATTACACGCGAACATGAGATCGGACTGAGTCATGACCAAATACCAGATAGAGCCTTAGAATATTAGAATTGCAAAGATTCGACACTGGCTTTACCTTGTTAAGGTCAGAACCATTATTAGATCGGATAAAAACCTTAACTTCATTTTGAGGAGTATCTGGGGCATTCAAACGAGAAGCCTAATCACAACATTAGTCAAATGAAGCTCTGCGATATTTGTACACAGAGAGATCGAAGAACATCAGTCGGTAAGATTGGATGGTCCGGAGACCCGATATTGACTCGAACTCATCTGATAAAGACTAAGAGATCAAAAAACAATCTAACTTGAGTGAGAGATCGATTTATTCCAGGGACAAGCGATCGACAAGTTCAGAAAAGCTTCCTTGTGATCGGAACATCGGTCGAGAACGGATAATAAAGTTTCAATTTTAAAAGTTCCTTGACTTCGGAGGTCGGCCAAAATATGGTGTCTCCAGCTGCTCCTCTTTACATAATTTCTATTAAAAAGAATGAAGTTTTTTGTATAGGAATTATATAATGATTCAGACCCAGATTTTGGGCGGCTGGAATATTAGAACCAAAGATCAATAAGAAATTAAATTATGAAAATTAAAATACTGAAAAGTAAAATCAACTTGGATCTTGTATCCAGAGATTGATAGCGGGAAATTAAATGCTGAAAATTAAAATTAACTTGGATCTTGAACCCATAGGTCGATGACAGGAAATTAAAATGCTGAAAATTAAAATCAACTTGGATCTAGGAACCAGAGGTTGATGGCGAAACTTAAAATCTGAAAATTAAAATCAACTTGGATCTAGGAACCGGAGGTTGATGGCGAGAAAATTAAAATGCTAAAAATTAAAATCAATTTGGATCTAGGAACCGGAGGTTGATTATAGGAATTGAAAATTAAAATCAACTTGGATCTAGGCAGGAGGTTGATTATAGGAATTTAAAATCTGAAAATTAAAATCAACTTGGATCTAGGAACCGAGAGGTTGTGACGAAATTAAAATGTTAAAAATTAAAATCAACTTGGATCTAGGAACCGAGGTTGATGTGGAAATTAAAATGCGAAAATTAAAATTAACTTGGATCTAGGAACCAGAGATTGATGACGGGGAAATTAAAATCACGAAAATTAAAATCAACTTGAATCTAGGCAGGAAGTTGATGGCGGGAATTTAAAATCTTGAAAATTAAAATCAACTTGGATCTAAGGCAGGAGGTTGATGTGAGAAATTTAAAATGCTAAAAATTAAAATCAAATTGGATATAGGAATCAAAGGTTGATGACCTGAAATTAAAATACTAAAAATTAAAAAAAACTTTGATCTATAAACTAGAGGTTTATTACCGTAATATAAAATTTAGAAAATAAAAATCAAATTGGATCTAGAAACAAGAGGTTGATGACAGGAAATTAAAATGCTAAAAATTAAAATCAACTTGGATCTAGGAGCCAGAGGTTGATGACAGGAATTTAAAATGCTGAAAATTAAAATCAACTTGGATCTAGGAATCAGATGACAGGAATTTAAAAAGTTGAAAATTAAAAATCAACTTAGATCTAGGAACCAGGGGTTGATGACAGGAAATTAAAATGCTGAAAATTAAAATCAACTTGGATCTAGGAACCAGAGGTTGATAACAAGAAATTAAAATGCTGAAAATTAAAAATTAACTTGGATCTAGGAACCAGAGGTTGATGACAGAAAAATCAACTAAGAGGTTGAGGGTATGAAATGTTGTGTTTGTACCTCTAATGATCACAAAGCAAAACTGACACAAGATGTTTCTCCAATCAAAGTGTACTTAACAAGGCCCCGAAGATAGATGATTAATGGAGAGAACGAGTCCCGAGGCTTGGCCTACAATTTTCTCTTTCTACTCACTTTTTCAGGATGCCCTTTTCGGTTTTCATTCTTTTCTTATTTTGCAGAAAGCGCCCTTGTGGGATTTCGCTCTTTTTCACACCTTTTTCTAGGAGCGCCCCTTCGGGTTTTCACTCCTACAATTTTTTTTTTCAATCGCCTAGCCATCGTTCATCCCCTGCAAATCTCATAGCAAAGTACATAAGGTTATCAATATTCAAATCCTGATCTTATAATAAAGTTTTAACGAATTAATAGCGTATATATGAGAAAAATAGATTAGAGTGAAAGACCAATTTTATTATGGCTTAAAAACAAAGGTATAATTTCAAAGGAAAAGGGTACAAGAATAGACCTCACAAATTCCTTATAGCTAACTTTGAACTTCCTTAACTGCCACTATTTCAAGTAATCTTCTGACGAACGTTCATGCCGTGGTCACTTATTACCTCTTCTGGTCTTGGGCCCCCTTTCTTATTCCTCCGTTTTCTGGTCCTAGGAGCTCCCATTCAGGTTTTCACCCCTAGAGGATTTTTTTGTTCTTTTAGTCACTTTTTCAGGATGCCCTTTTGGGTTTTCACCCCTCACTCATTTTGCAGAAAGCGCCCTTGCGGGTTTTCGCCCTCTTTCACACATTTTGCTAGGAGCGCCCTTTTGGATTTTCACTCTTACATTTTTTTTATGCATAATATCTCTTGATAGTATCTGCATTCACGGGTCTTGGGAATTCTTCACCGTCCATATGAGTCAAGATCAGTGCACCGCCGAAAAATGCCTTTTTAACCACATAGGGTCCCTCATAAGTTGGTAGCCATTTGCCCCGAGGATCATTTTGATTTGGGAGGATCTTTTTCAAAACTAGATCTCCCGATTGGAACTCACGCGGGCAAACGCCTTTGTTAAATGCTCTTGCCATTCTCCTTTGACATAATTGCCCATGACACACTGTTGCTAGTCTTTTCTCATCTAGTAGATTCAGCTGGTCTAATCTCGATTGGATCTATTCTGACTCGTCAATTCCTGATTCTTTTAAAATTTTCAGGGAGGGAATTTCCACCTCTATAGGTAAAACAACTTCTATTCTGTAGACCAATGAGTATGGAGTTGCCCCAGTTGATGTCCTTACGGAGGTTCGATAAGCATGAAGGGCGAAGGGAAGTATATCTTGCCAATCTTTATAAGTGACGGTCATCTTCCTGATTATTCTCTTGAGGTTTTTATTAGCGGCTTCCACCGCTTCGTTCATTTGGGGATGGTATGGTGATGAATTGAGATGCCAGATTTTGTACTGGTCACATAAACTTCGGATCTTTGGGCCATTCAAATTCTTAGCATTATTGATGACAATTTCGCTAGGAAGGCCGTGTTGACAGGTAACATTGTTCTTGAAAAATTTGAGGAATATATTTTACGTGATATAAGCATATGACTTTGCCTCAACCCATTTGGAAAAGTAGTCAATAGCCACCAGGATGAACCTGTGCCCATTGGATGCCTTGGGATTAATAGGACCAATTACATCGATGCCTCACATTGCAAAAGGCCAAGGTGAGACAAGATTAAAAAGCTGATGAAGTGGGACATTTATCGGATTAGCATAAATTTGGCATTTATGACACTTTCGAAAGTACTCAATGCAGTCTTTTTCCAAAGTAGTCTAGAAGTATCCCCATATCATGATTTGCTTGGCCATCATATGCCCATTGGCGTGAGTAGCGCAATTCCCCTCATGAGTTTCAAAAAGGATCCTCCTTGCTTCTTTTGCATCCACGCACATCAACAATTCACCATTGGAGTTCCTTTTGTACAAAATTTCTCCATTGGGGAAGTATTCTAGTGCTAATCTCCTGATCATTCTTCTTTCATTTCTGCTTGCCCCGAAAGGGTATTCCCTAGTTTTGATATAGACCTGGATGTCATGATACCAGGTTTACCATCTGTTTCTTTTTTGATCATGAAGTAATACGCTTGCTCACTCCTTGTTTTGATTTGCAACTCTTGTGTTATCTGTCCCTCTTTCATTTGAGTCATGACAGCTAGAGTGGTCAAGGCATCGGCGAATTGGTTCTTATCACGGTTGAGGTGAGTGAAAGAAATCTCTTTGAATTTCTTGATCAATTCTAGGAGATACTTTTGATACGGGATCAGTTTCGAATCTTTAGTTTGCCATTCTCCTTTGACTTGGTAAATGATCAGAGCGAATCTCGTACACCTCTAATTTCATGATCTTCAATTTGATGGCGACTGTAAACCCATCACACGGGCTTCATACTCTAGCGTTGTTAGTGCGATCGAACCTTAGCTTGATAGCTATTGGGAAGTGTTTTCCATGCAGGGATATCAAAGCGCTCCAATCCCATTCTTAGGACAAATTGACGCTCTGTCGAAATACATTTCCCATACGTCATTTGGTTCTTTGTCATTGCTACTGACTTCATTAACATACTCATCAAGAAATTCAAAATCTAGGGCTTCATAATCCTGGATTGGGTTTTCTGCTAGGAGATCAGTAATCACACTTCCTTTCACTGCCTTTCTGGTCATGTAGACAATGTCATATTGAGAAAGTATGACCTGCCATTTTGCTATCCTCCCTGGCATGAATGGGCTTTCAAATACATACTTGATTGGGTCCATTCTGGAGATGAGCCACATTTTATGATTCAACATGTAGTGCTTGAGTCGATTTGCCATCCATGCCAATGCGCAACAAGTTTTCTCTAGGAATGAGTATCTCGACTCGCAATCATTGAATTTCTTACTTAAATAGTAAATGGCTCTTTCCTTTCTTCCCGTGTCATCGTGCTGTCCCATAACACAGCCCATCGAGCTCTGCTGAATTGTCATATATAGAATCAATGGCCTTCCCATCACTAGAGGAACCAATATTGGCGGGTTTGACAAGTACTGTTTAATCTTTTCAAAAGCCTCTTGACAAACTTGATCCCACTGAGCGGTGTTATTCTTCTTGAGTAGTTTAAAAATGGGCTCAGCTTTAGCAGTGAGATTGGAGATGAACCTCGAGATGTAGTTCAGTTTTCCCAAGAAACTGCGCACCTCCCTTTCTGTCTTTGGGGATGGCATTTCTTGAATGGCTCGAACTTTATCTGGATCCATTTCTATTCCCTTCTCGCTTACTATAAATCCCAATAGCTTACCCGACCTGGCCCCAAACATGCTAAGAGGGTTCAGCTTCAGTTGATACTTCCTAAGCCTTTCAAACACCTTTCTCAACACCTGTACGTGACTTTCTACCCCTCTGGATTTGATGATCATATCATCCACATATACTTCTACTTCCTTATGCATCATGTCATGGAATAATGTGACCATGGCGCGTTGGTAGGTAGCTCTAACATTCTTTAACCCAAAGGGCATGACCCGATAGCAGAATACCCCCCATTAGGTGATAAAAGCAGTTTTGTCTTTGTCCTCCTCACCCATGGGGATTTGGTTATACCCCAATGCCCCGTCAATACATGAACATCTTCCCAGTCCTGCAACATTGTCTACAAGCATGTCTATGTGTGGGAGAGGGAAATCATCCTTCAAGCTTGCCTTATTAAGATTCCCGTAATCAACACATACCCTTACTTTTCCATCTTTCTTTATTACCGGGACAACATTAGCTATCCACTGAGGGTATTTAACCACTTTTAGGAATCCAGCATCATACTGCTTTTTGACTTCATCCCTAACTTTGAGCAGTGTGTCGGGGTTAATTCTTCTCAACTTTTGTTTCACTGGAATTGTCCCAGGAATCAGAGGGATCTTGTGTGTTACTATTTGAGGGTCCAATCCCAACATGTCATCATAGCTCCATGAGAATACATCAATGAATCCCTTGAGCAAACTGACCATACTCTCTAACTCTCCGTTATTCATGACCTTAAGTTCCCTCTTTATTTCCTCAGTCCCCAGATTCATGGTGTGTGTTTCATCCCCACAAGGCACTAGGGAAGGTTCACCTCTTTCACCCTATTCTTATACAGACTCTTCTTCGGAATCACTCGAACCAATGGTAGTTATGGGAGTTTCAAAGTTAACATGAGGAATTTCAGAGTCAATTGAATTATTAGGTCTGGATTGGTCAATGGTCCTGGAGAAATGAGAGTGGAGTATATATTAAAAAAATGGATTTTAATGGCGAAAGGAAAAGAGAATTGTACACAAAATGCGCTATTAATTTATTAATACTGCAATCATAAGAAAAAGGGTCCATTCTGACATTACAATTGTCACCATGGATAGAATAATCAAGTGTTGATAACAAAATGCACTTTACTAGGGATTAAGCAGGGGGATATCTTCTGCTTCCCAATTATCAAGCTCTTGCCCCTTAGCAATGTGTGAAATCAGTGCCTCGGACAAGGAGACATCGATGGATGGTTCTTTAGGAGGCTCTTCGCTTTCATCCCTAGGTTCTATCATATTCACACCATTGCCTGCACCATGATTAGGTAATGGGTTTGAAGTGACGTTGGGAAGAGAGCCATTCCTCTCAATTTTTAGCCATCCATTCCTGATCAGAGCTTGTACCTTTCCCCGAAGAGCTCCACAATTGTCGGTTGAATGCCTCAGTGCCCCACCATGATATTCACATCGGGCATTAGCATCATACCACCTAGGATATGGTGGTGAGGCAGGGTCAGGAGGATGGGCACTATCTGATTTATACCCAGTAGGTTTTGGTAGATTTCACTAAGAGGGAGAGGTAGATCAGGATTCCTTGGCGGTCTTGGGTTGGTTTGAGGAGTAGATGGTCTCAATTGAACAGGTTGAGCAGGCGGTCTGGGGTGGTAAGCAGCTTGCGGTGGATATTGTGGGCGAGGGTGAGGATAATTGGAAAAAGGGGGAGGAATGTTTGCTATTGTTGGTCCTTGAGTTGGAGGGTATGGCTAAAAGTTATTTTGGGGGAGTGGTGGTTGGGCTTGCATGGTGATAGAGTGTGCATCACCATGGACAGAATGTTTGCTATTAATTTATTAATACTGGAATCATAAGAAAAAGGGTCCATTTACAGCATTACACTTGTCACCATGGATAGAATGATCAAGTATTGATAACAAAATGTACTTTACTCGGGATTAAGCACGGGGATATCTTCTGCTTCCCAATTATCAAGCTCTTGCCCCTCAGCGATGGGTGAAATCAGTGCCTCAGACAGGGAGACATCGATGGATGGTTCTTTAGGATGGGCACTATCTGATTTATACCCAGTAGGTTTTGGTAGATTTCATCGAGTGGAAGGGGGAGAGGTGGATCAGGATTCCTTGGCGATCTTGGGTTGGTTTGAGGAAGCGGATGGTCTCAATTGAACAAGTTGAAGCGGGTGGTGCAGGGTGGTAAGCAGCTTGCGGTGGATATTGTGGGTGAGGGTGAGGATAATTGGAAAAAGGGGGAGGAATGTTTGCTATTGTTGGTCTTTGAGTTGGAGGGTATGGCTGAAAGTTATTTTGGGGGAGTGGTGGTTGGGCTTACATGGTGATAGAGTGTACATCACCTTCTTTCTTCTTTCCAAAACTAGTAGTTTTCTTTGCAGAGTTTTCTCTAGTCAACTCCTGCAATCTTTTTAACCTGAGGTTAGCGTCAATTCTTTCACCAGCCTGGATAATGTCGGAAAAACTGTTGGACGTATTTTCGATCATTAGATTGAAGTACGGGGCCTTCAAGGTTTCAATAAAGAGAGAGCAGAGTTCATTATCCGTCACCGGAGGATAAACTTCAGCCGCCTTTTCTCTCCACCTCTAGGCATACTCCTTAAAGCTTTCCCTTTTCCTTTGCACTAGGTTTTGGAGGTCTCTCCTTGTGGGGGCAACATCACAATTGAACTTATACTGCTTGAGGAAAGCATCAGCCAAATCTTTCCAGGAGCGTAATCTACTCCTATCCAATTGTATGCACCAACGTAAGGCTGCCCCTGTGAGACTTTCATGAAAAAAGTGTATCAAGAGTCTGTCATCTTCTGTGAGAGCGGACATCTTAGCTATATAAGTGGCTAAGTGGATGCGCGGGTCTGAGTTTCCATTGTATCTGTTGAATTTCGGGACTTTAAATTTTGGTGGGACAACCACATCTAGTACTAATCTCAGTGATGACACATCGACTAAGCCGTACATATTTAATCCTTCGATAGCTCTTAATCTTTCTTCCAGAGCAGATAACTTCTCATTTTCTCTTTCTCTACTTTCCCCTCCTACTGCATGAGCTATTCCCCCAGTTGGAGAATTGGTTGCAAGGAAAACTGAAGGGATTGGTGCTGAAGGATGAAATTCCACATTCAGGATAGCTTGGTGATAAGAGATAGGAATTTCACAGCTAGAGAATGTTGGATTAAAGGTGATTTTCCGATCAGGAATAGGAGGCTGGAAGGTGAAAGAGGTTGAAGCTTGATGGGAATCAACCGTTGTTGCAAGTGGTGGAGGTAGTGGCAAATTTGGTTCTTGTGTAGGTCGAATGGTTTCTCTACTTTGGGACATCTCCTTCATCAGTTTCATCAGCTGTGAGACTTGGTCTCCCAATTTTGAAACTTGTCTCTGTAGGTTCTGCACTTGTTCTTTGTCAAGACCCAACCTATGGGCCAGACCGGCACTAGGACTTAGGCCAGCCTAAAGCCCCCGAGGCCCGTAGTAAGCCTAACTATTCCTCAACCCAACTCTAAGGCCCATTTGGGCCCAATTTCAAGAATTCAATCGAACAGAGTCCGGCCATAAAATGGACCTTTCAACGAGGAGTTTTTGACTCACCCAACCTGTAAACACAATATATAATCAATTGGGGAGCTCAGCTCACCCTCTACATACTCAAATGTCACAAAATAAAATGGGAGCTCAGCTCCCTCATCCAGTCCAACATGGTAATTATATTACAGACCCAAATCAAATAAATATTTCTAACACATGCGGAAATTCTAGGAGTTAATAGAATTTACAAATAATAATAAACGACCTGTGAAGAAGAAAAGCAGGTTAACCACAACAAATATCCTCTTGTAGCCTGGAAAAATAATGAATAGGAGTGAGCGTTCAACTCAGAGAGTAAAATATCAATTTTAACCATAATCTCTATAGCTATCTAAAGCTAATGCACCCTGTGAAGTGAAATGCAACATCGTCAATATTTTCACATCATAACACCAAAAAGGTCATTTGGAGCACTCACACACCCGATAATGTCAAATAATACATATATGGGAGCTGATCCCCTATACAACCCTCTTAATCCAAACTGTGCCAGCAAAGAACTCAAGCTCGGACTTTTGCTTAATAAACCAAATCGGGGTCCTAGTGAAGAACTCAGCGATGTCTACCAGAAGGAATAGGGTCCCTGAAGATCTCAAGCCGTGTCTGCAGTCCTGTCCATAGCCAACACCACATCACCGCATGCCAGCATACGCTGCTTGCTCCAAATTACCACAACAACATCCATCGCACTTTAATAGTTATGACTGTAACATAAAACGTGCCTAGAGTTTAAATACATATATATATATATATATATATATATATATATATATATATATATATATATATATATACATATAAGTGATGCATAAACATGCTTGAACATATAATAATATCGAAATTACAATTAAAATTAATATTTTACTCACAGACTCAACCGAAGTCACTGTAGTAGCTGGGCAGAGGATAAAGGCTGTCCCGGCTCACCTGACAATTTATTACAATCATTTAATAAATTTGACTCAATACAAACTAAGAAAAAGACCAAATATGTCCTAAGTCGTGCTGAAAATCCAGCAGAGTCTCCCCTATACCTAAGACCTATGCAACCTGCAAAAAGGCTTAAAACACACTTCTATATTCACAAACCATACACCCACAACTCAATCACATCACACAGCCCCTCCTGGGCCCATCCAAACAGTCATCAATCACAATATGTAAAATTACAGTTTAATCCTTATAATTGACCATTTTTGCAAAAACTACCCAAATAAGCTCTAAAAATTTTAAAACTTTGCCCCGCGGTCCTTAGCAATATTACTAAGCTAATGCAAAAGGAATTATAATTTTCTGAGCTACCACGAGTATTTTATGAATTTTTAATCCAATTCAAGCATTAGAAAATTACGAAAAAGTGAGGTTCGGGTTTACCTATGTCGATTTCAACTCCAGAGACGTGCTCGGGACATCTGACAATGGTGGGGTAGCCAAAATCTCGATCCAATTCCAAGACTTTTGATGGTAGTGCATCTGGCGGAATTTCACAAACGAACAGCAGTCAAATTTCCGCGAATTGAAGGTACCTACATGAAGCCCACAACATGGGGGTTAGTATATAATCTTTACAAAATTTTCTAAGCTCATTTAATGCTCGAAAAAATATTACGAAGTTTCATGGGACCCATCAAAAAACGGTATCGAAAAATTTTGAAATTTATATTGCCGCGAAGCTCTCGACGAGTGGCTCTCTGGTACTCTCGGTTTTCTCGTGGGGTTCACGGTTTGTGAGAAATCTAGCCCAAAAGTCGAAATGGGTTAAAACTTCTCGGACAAAAATTGGGCAAACCGCTCGATTGATTTTGGTGTTCTTGGTGTCTATGGAAAGCTCTCAAGGTGTTGATGGTGTTTGACACAAGACCTAGCCCAATTGGTGGCCAAATCTGCTGGATTTCGGCCGGAAAGCTGAAGCAGCGTGCGCGTGTAGGTGGGTCTTCACCCACGTTTTCCGGCCGCCTTGAGCATCGGCCGGTCGTGGGGAGGCACTGGGGACACGTGGTTTCTAGTGAAGGCATTCAAGTGGATCCCAAGAAAATTGAGGCTGTAACTGATTGGCTTAGGCCTACAACAATCACTGAGGTGTGAAGTTTTCTGGGCCTAGCTGGCTACTACAGGTGTTTCGTGCAGGATTTTTCCAGGATAGCAACTCCCTTAACTAAGTTAACTCGGAAGAATGTTCCATTCATTTGGACAGATGATTGTGAGGAGAGTTTCCAAAAGCTTAAGGAGTGTCTAACCACCACCCCTGTGTTGACACTACTGATGAGTAGTGAAGGATATCACAGGTGTCTTGTGGCGCCTCGAGTTGGGTTAGGGTGTGTTTTGATGCAGAATGGAAAAGTAGTGGCTTATACTTCAAGGCAGCTGAAGAGGCATAAGCAGAACTACCCCACTCATGATTTGGAAATGGCGGCTGTAGTCTTTGCACTAAAGATTTGGAGACACTACCTGTATGGTGAAGTGTGCGAGATATACACCGACCACAAGAGTTTGAAGTACATCTTCCAACAGAGGGATTTAAACTTGAGACAGAGGAGATGGATGGAGCTTCTGAAGGATAATGATTGTACCATCGGTACCACCCTAGAAAGGCCAATGTAGTAGCGGATGCTTTGGCGAGAAAATCTTACAGCGACTTGGCGCACATATCGTGAAGAAGAGGCGTTGATTCGGGAAGTACATGAGTTGATGGATCAAGGTGCGATCTTAGATCTTCGGATGAGGGGTATTGTTAGCTCATTTTTACGTGAGACCGGACTGCGAGGCGAGTTAGAGTTTCCCACGAGAGACCAACAAGCGATGAAAATCATAGAAAAATCTGTGAGGGTGAAGGTGGTGAGTTTGGATTTGCCAATGATGGAGCCCTTATGCAAGGTTCCAAGATATGTGTGCCCGATGTGAACAATCTCAGAAATGAAATCATGCAAGAGGCACACTATACACTGTACAATGTCCACCCAAGCTCCACCAAGATGTACCATGATGTGAAAGATAGCTATTGGTGGAATGGCATGAAGAGAGACATAGTAGACTTCGTGTCCAAGTGCTTGACTTGTCAGAAGGTGAAGTTTGAACACTAGAGGCCATCAAGGAAGCTGCAAGAGCTCCCTATCCCAGAATGGCAATGGAAAATGATTATTATTGATTTTGTGACTGGGTTGCCTCGAACCAAGCGAGGATATCATTCGATATGGGTAATTGTAGATCGCCTAACTAAATCAGCTCATTTCTTGATTGTGAAGATCACATATTACATTTGCGATGCGCGGACTCTATATTCGAAATCATCAGTTGCATGGAGTTCCTACTTTCATAATATCGTGAGGGCCTAGTTCACTTCTCGGTTTTGGAGAAAGTTGCGGGAGGCACTTGGCATGATTGAACTTTAGTACCGCTTTCCACCCTCAAACAGACGGATAGTCCGAAAGGACAATCCAAACACTCGAAGACATGCTTCGCATGAGTGTTTTGGATTTTGGAGGTCAATGGGATGATCAGCTACCTTTGGTGGAGTTTGCCTACAACAACAGTTATCACTCCAGCATAGGGATGGCACCCTATGAGGCATTGTATGGCAGAAAGTGTAGGTCTCCTCTGTGTTAGACGGAAATGGGAGAAGCGAAGTTGCATGATGTAGACCTAGTGTAGTACACTTCAGAGATGGTTCCTTTAATCGAGCAGTGAAAATAGCTTCGACAAGCGAGAAGAATTATGCGGATCTCGGGCGGAGGATGTGGAGTTTGCGATGGCGACTACGTATTCTGAAGGTTTCTCAGATGAAGGAGTCATGAGATTTGGAAAGAAGGGCAAGTTGGCACTTGATATATTGGACCTTTTGAGGTTACTGATAGGGTTGGAGCAGTTACCTACCGGTTCGAGTTACCACCCAACATTTCTCATGTTCATTCTGTATTTCACATCTCCATGCTCAGGAAATATATACCTGATCCTTCTCATGTGCTACAGCCAGATGTAGTAGAGTTGAAAAAAAACCTGACGTTTGAGGAGTAACTTGTAGCCATAGTGGACTACCAAGTGAGGCAACTAAGATCAAAACAGATCCCTATGGTTAAGGTTTTGTGAAGGAGTCAGTCAGTGGAAGAGTGCACTTGGGAGTCAGAGTGGGACATGCGTAGCAAGTACCCTTATCTATTCAATGGTAATTCTGTACTTTATTCTGCCTTGTGTAAAAAATTCGAAGACGAATTTTCTGTAAGGGGGGAAGAATATAACACCCCAAATTTTAAATTTATTATTTTATGAGTAAATAATAATATTTTAAATTATTTAAATTTTAGGAAATTATTTGAAATTTTTCGAATTTTCGAAATCGAGTTTGGTTTTCCGAAAATATAAAACTTTGATGATTTTTAAAAATTAATTTAAAGACCACGTGGCAAAACTAAAAATATATTTGCACTCCACAAATTTTTTTGAGTTTTTTAGAATTTTTTTCTGAATTTTTGGACCTCGTTTTCGGTCCCAAGGCAAAGTAAAAATTCAAAATTTTGTATCCTGAATCGGACCGATCGAATCGAACCGGACCGAATCAAACCGATCGAATCGGACCGGCCTTTTCTTTTCTTCTTCTTCCCTTCCCCGTGCGTCCTGTCCCTCTTCCTCTCTCTCCCGTTTTCTCTCTCCTCCCTCCTCCCTAAGCCGCCATGCCATCTGACCTTCCCCACCTTGCGCGCCTTGAGGTGCCTCCCCACGGTCGGTCGACGCTCCAGGCGGCCGGAAAATGCGCACGTAGACCCACCTGAGCGCACGCGCTGCTTCAACTTCCCGGCCAAAATCCGGCCGATTCAGCCATCGATTGGGCTGGGTCTTGTGTCAAACACCATCTACACCTCGAGAGCTTTCCATAGACACCAAGAACACCAAAATCCATCGAGCGGTTTACTCAATTTTTGTCTGGGAAGTTTTAACCCATTTCGACTTTTGGGCTAGATTTCTCATAAACCGTGAACCCCACGAGAAAGCGAAAGTACGGGCGATCCACTAGTCGAGAGCTTGCGGCAATATAAATTTTAAAATTTTTGACACCAGTTTTTGATGGGTGTCATGAAATTTCGTAGTATTTTTTCGAGCATTAAATGAGCTTAGAAAATTTCGTAAAAATTATATACTAACTCCCGTGTTGTGGGCTTCGTATAGGTACTTTCAATTCACAGAAATTCGACGGTTGCCGGGTTTGTGAAATTCTGGCCAGACAGACCGGCTACCGAAAAAGTCTTGAAATTGGATTGAGATTTTGGCTACCCCACCATTGTCAGACGTCCCGAGTACGTCCCCGAAGTCAGAATCGACATAGGTAAACCCGAACCTCACTTTTTCATAATTTTTTAGTGCTTGAATTGGATTAAAAATTCATAAAATATTTGTGGTAGCTCAGAAAATTATAATTCCTTTTGCATTAGCTTAGTAATATTACTAAGGACCGCGGGGCAAAGTTTTAGAATTTTTAGAGCTTATTTGGGTAGTTTTTGCAAAAAGGGTCAATTATAAGGACTAAACTGTAATTTTACATATTGTGATTGATGACTGTTTGGATGGGCCCAGGAGGAGCTGTGTGATGTGATTGAGTTGTGGGTGTATGGTTTGTGGATATAGAAGTGTGTTTTAAGCCCTTTTGCAGGTTGGGTAGGTTTTAGGTATATGGGAGACTCTGCCGGATTTTCAGCACAACTTAGGATATATTTGGTCTTTTTTTTAGTTTGTATTGAGTCAAATTTATTAAATGATTATAATAAAATTATCAGGTGAGCCAGGACAACCTTCCTCCTCCACCTAGCCGCCACAGTGACTTCGGTTGAGTCTGTGAGTAAAATATTAATTTTAATTGTAATTTCGATATTATTATATGTTCAAGCATGCCCATGCATCACTTATATGTATATATCTATGTGGTTAAACTCTAGGCACGTTTTATGTTGCATTCATAACTGTTAAAGTACCATGGATGTTGTTGTGGTAATTTGGAGCAGTGTGCGTGCGTTGGCGTGCGTGTGATGTGGTATTGGCTATGGACAGGACGGGTAGACACAGCTTAAGATCTTCGCTGGGACCCGGTCCTTCGGGGTCGACACGGCTTGAGTTCTTCGCTGGGACCCCGATTTGGTTTATTAAGCGAAAGTCTGAGCTTGAGTTCTTCGCTGGCACAGTTTGGATTAAGAGGGCTGTATAGGGGATCAACTCCCATATATGTATTGTTTGACATTATCGGGTGTATGAGTACTCCAAATTACCTTTTTGCTGTTATGATGTGAAAATATTGACGATGTTGCATTTCACTTCACAGAGTGCATTAGCTTTAGATAGCTATAGAGATTATGATTAAAATTGATATTTTACTCTCTGAGTTGAATGCTCACTCATGTTCATTATTTTTACAAGCTACAGGAGGATATTTGTTTTGGTTAACCTGCTTTTCTTCTTCGCAGGTCGTTTATTATTATTTGTATAATTCTATTAACTCCTAGAATTTCCGCATGTGTTAGAAATATTTATTTGATTTGGGTCTGTAATATAATTACCATGCTGGACTGGATGAGGGAGCTGAGCTCCCATTTATTTTTGTGATATTTGAGTATGTGGAGGGTGAGCTGAGCTTCCCAATTGATTATATATTGTGTTTACAGGTCGGATGAGTCAAAAACTCCCCGTTGAAAGGTCCATTTTATGGCCGGACTCTGTCCGGTTGAATTCTTGAAATTGGGCCCAAATGGGCCTTAGAGTTGGGTTGAGGAATAGTTAGGCTTACTATAGGCCTCGGGGGCTTTAGGCTGGCCCAGGTCCTAGTGCCGGTCCGGCCCATAGGTTGGGTCGTGACATTCTTGGTCTTCCATTATCTTCTTTGCTCGGGACCTTATTAAGTATACTCTTTTTGGTTGAACTGCTTGCTCGATCGGGTTTGCTTTGCTTGGAGCAATGTTGATTTCTTGTAGAAAGTAGGTCACCAGAATAAATTCAGGTAATTTTGAAATATACTGCTAGCGTGGCAATATCTATACACCTATCAAAGTAGGAAGGTGTTTAGATCATGCTGACAGTATGATTCAAAATTATCCTAATGTTATTTAAGAAAAATTTAACAATATAAACAGAGTAAGGTGAAAGCAAGTATGTCCCTTTTGTCCTAAAATAGGGAGAGTCCTAATACCGGGTAAGTACTACCTGATTAGATAGTTCTATCTTACGAGGTAGTTTGCTACGGCTTTCAACTAATGTGATAGTTTAGCTCAAGGTCTAATTTTCTAAAGCCACAGGTCCCCAAATCGTCCCTACTGTAAACAGTAGAGCCTCATTCCACCACTGATACTAACGGGAGAATTCCACGGGTATCACAGTAGATGGAAAGAGTTCCGATCTGAGCAAAAGTCTTCATGGATACTAACGAGGTAAAACCCACGGGTACTGCTACATGACTCCCTCCTATTTCCTAAAAAGGTAAGAAAGCCTGGGTATAGGATTGAAGTGTGTGAGGACATTGTGTAAGTAGTCAGTGTGTGAAGGGACATATTTACCTCTTCCCTGTATGGGGAGAGTTTTAGACAAAAATTGCTGTAACAAATAAGACAATCAAAGTAAGAAAAATGGTTATAAAGAATAATAACGATCGATATATCAAGACTTTCGAATTTTATAGATTAAATCCCCCAATTATGGTTTTAATTTACATAAGCATAAAATTAAATATGCTTTTGGACCTCTAAACTAGGGTTAAGGTGAAAAAAAGTCCCCAGTGGAGTTGCCAAGTTGATTAAAGAAAACCATTTTTTGAAAATTAAAATCCACTTTGAAAACAGAGATTCTAGGTTCGGGGTTCGTACACGGGTGGGGAAGGTATTAGGCACCCCACCTCGTCCCTCAACGAGGGTAAGCAGATTTAATGTTATGCTCTTTATAAATTAAAAATGATAATTAGGGGGTTGGAATGACGATGTTAATCCTTTATACGGATAAAAGGAATATTTGATATTTTACTATTTAGGGTTGCCCAAGAACATGAGTACATGAGATGACCCTTCAGTGAATAGGTATTGTGTAATGAATTTTTGTTGGGGGTTAATTCGAATATTGAAGTTGCGATATTTTAATTTGGATTTAAGCTAAGAGAATTTGGGTAAGAACTCTTGTGACACCCCTCACCCAACTACAGTGTAGCCGAGCGAGATGTGCTACATTCGATGCCGGAGCACCCTATCTTATCTTACTCTATTCCTTTAATAATTTGATCTCGCTATATTTTAATATCAATTATTTTTAGACGGAGAAACCAGCAGAGTTCCTCCTATTTTATTATCAGTTGGCGTACTTCACTATTCACCTGCTTAAAATTTGCAATAATATTTTACAATAAAAATCTCATCAATTATTCTCATAACCATCTCATAATTCACATCTTATTCATATATCTCAATTTCATATTCAGTTCCATTCATGTACAATTTATATATATAAATTCTCATGTTTCATTAATTTACATGATTTACAGACTGATTACATAAATTCATAATTTACATGATCTACAAATTAATTACAGTTCCATAATCTATATTTCAACATACAATTCATAGTTTATATTACAAATAATAACTAATTATAATATACAAAATACATAATATAATCTATATGGGCCTTATCTACATGCATTGCTGAGGAGGTGACAACCTTGAACACTCTATAGATCAGAACCCCAAAATCTCTGTTTAGGATTCGCTGGGCTTTAACTTCAGTACCTGCGCGAGGAAACAAATCCATCACGCTAAGCATTGCTGCTTAGTGGTGCAATAATATAAAAAGAAATAATGTATACAAATAAAAAATAATTGGAACATATTTTCTATACTAAAAAATTTTACTGGGTTCATATGAAATTTTCTATACAATATATATTTCGTTATTTATGTTGCTCTCTAGAATCACTTCTTTCATAAGTTTACAATAATCATTTATATAATGTACAAATAAATCTAAAATCTATACTTATATTCTTATGAAAGTCACATTTGTAATGTTATTTAAGTTATAATTCTTCTACTAGTCTTCTTATCACTTCCTTGATACTTTCTAAGTTGTTTACAATCATTTCGTAATATTTAAAATTTTTAGAACTACATTAATTTACTTCAAATCATTCTAAGGAACAAATTTTTGGAGCTAATCTAATTTATTTCAGAACTTCTTCTCATTTATTTACTTTCTAGCATTTTTAATTGCTAATATTCATAACTTATTTTAATAAATTAGACTGCTCAAGTAACCTACGACAGGCTGACTAAACTGGATAACGTTGGCACTGGACACCGCGGTGCCTCGGGCCGTCATACCATGGGACGCAGAACGTCAACCACGTATGCAATCAGTATGGCTAAAAAGCCATGATAACACATAATCGGGCATAAAAGCCATGAATGCGGGCATAAAGCCATGAGTGCGGCATAAAGCCATGAATGCAGGCATAAAGCCTTTCGCAGTACTGCTAAAACAATACCCTATTGGCATGCCAATCTATCCAATCTGATACACATGTCTAGGCTATACAATGGCACCTAATATCATTAAATATTAATATATTGTGTTTATGACTTCATTATTTCATGGCAAATTTCATAATTTATACATTCATCATATTATTCATACTAATTACAATTCACATTCAAAACATCTTTCCTTTCTCCCTTGATGGGAACCTAAATCCCAAATGACATTTTTATCACATTTATTCATTCAACAATCTATTCATGTACAGTACATTTCATATTTCAAGTTGTATTGCTAATATATTATGAACTCCATTGGTGTTGGGAGTATAAGTCTCAACAATCCATCTAGGTAAATTTCATTTCATATTCAAGTGGTATCACTCATGTTTTATTAGACCTACTAGTAAAGGGAATACAAATCTTAATTATATATTCACATAACTTAAATGTTCATTAAGTCATTTAGGTAAATTACTATTTCTATTCCAAGTAATCCATGAACATTTCATGGATTCCAAATTTTATACCTTAATTTCCTCTACCAATTTAGTTCTCACTTTGTGTCTTTGTACTACTATTCACATTACTATTCACTCAAATTGTTGACTTTTTAATACATAATAAATTTATTGAATCTAAGTTTTCTAAGATACCACATTTTGCATTTTATTTTTGTTGTTATTGATTTCCAATACCATTTTAAAGCGTATCTTATGTTATTCAAAATTTTTAGATTTTATACCCTAGGTTTACTGTTTCATTGGTCATTTGTACAGTAGGAATTTAATAAAATTGTCTTCATGAAAGTTGTTTCTTATTGTGTCTAGTTACATTTATTTTTTTGAATCACTCCATTTGGACTTTTGTAACTCAAGTTATAGTTATTTTACCATAACTGGCCGGATTGAGTTGTACCCAGAATTTTTGGGCAATTTGGTTCTACTAGATTTTGTGACCTAAGTTTGGTTGGCAATTTGACTAGGTTATGGTCAGAATTTGGATTTGTGTTTTTCATAAAAGTTGTAGGGCTATGTCTCAGATTTCTGCTGGCAAAAGTTTAGATCAATTGAACTTTTCTACAGTGAGTTATGACCATTTGAACAAATACTGTTCATTTGGTCATTTTCCAGGGACAGCATGTTGGTCACTCGGATTAGGATAATTTTTAGGTCAACTTGGTTTGGCTTTCTGGGCAGGGTTTCTCCACCAAAGTTGTGCCATTATGTGTCTAGTTTTATGTCTAATTAACCTTGCACCAATTGAACCTATACAACTCCATTTATGGCTGCCCAAACCTGCTGGACTCATAACCAGTCCTATAGGCCACCAAGGGCAGCATGCCTAAACTCAACTCCATTATCCTTACTCACATCAATTCCTCCTCACACACATTCAAATGGTCACTAATTGACCATTACAAGGTTAATATACCATTTCATAAGCAAAACTCTAATTTTTTTCAAAAACCCTAATTCCCAAGTGTCCATTTCATGCTTTTCATGTCATCTAACACATCCAACACACATAGTTCAACATCTAACTCAAGTTATCTCATGACAAACCACTTCTAAACAATTCAAGTCATACAAATCAACAAATCTCATCCTTCTCCCATGGCTGCAAATTTTCATACACACTTCAATATAATTGTTTTGTTCAATTTTTACAATAAATTCTCATTTAATTTGTCTTCCTAACAAAGATTAAAAGATATGGAAGTGAGTATAGGCACTAACCTTGTTGGAGCTACTCCCAAGCTTGCCAAAACTTTTCTTTTTCCTCTTCAAATTGCTGTCCAATGCTTGCTCTAGTGGTAGGGACAATTTTTCATGAAGAGAAATTAGGGTTTGGAGGTGATTTGGTGGGTTAGCTCAAGCTTGATCAAGCTTCCATGGAGTTTTCTTTCCTCTCTCTCTCTCTCTCTCTCTACATTTTTTTTGGCTGCCCAAAGGTTGAAGATGCAGATTGTTTGTCAATTTTGTCTAATTTATCTCCTTTTAATTGGCTTGTTGAGTTGTGATTGGTGGAGACCTAACTAATGACATCATGTGATGTCATATTTCCTATTTTCTTTCATTTTCTTTTCTACTCATTTTCAATTTAATTTTTAGCAATATTTATTCATATTTTAGATCATAATAATTATTTACTTAATTGGACAAGTCGGCCAAAAATCATCTCTGAAGACGAAATGACCAAAATGCCCTCCGTTTGGCTTAACAGACTAAATTGTCTGTATCGATTGAAAAATTTTTTTAAGCCTTTTCTTGGCATTCTAATGCCATAAAAATCTCAATGACTCTTCTCTAGAGTCCCAAAAATTATTTCACGAATATATACAATTAAACTTTCAACAATTTAAATTAAAAGCATAATAAACATTTCAAGACAATGATATCACAATTCAATATTTCAATTCATTCAAAACGATGTGCAGAAGAAAATTTACAGAAATTCTATGTTGTGCACAAACCTTATATGAGTCACCTCTTGGCCTTGACTCGATCCCTCGGGTTCTTTCCCAGTATTCTTTTCAACTGAAACACACAGTTTAACAGTATTTCATTATCATAACTTATCATAAATCCAAAAATAAATTCAAATTTACTTTTACTTAGCTTAAATATGCTAAAATTGACGTTCTTTAAAATTTGTATTTCAGAGTTATTATTCACTACACTATTTAAGTCAATTTGTTGACTTTCTAAGGCTTAATAGGTATGGGCATTCCAATTTCACCCACATACCACATTTTGGTTACTAAATTTGTTGGTTTTGATTGTTTACTCAAATTTTAAGTCTTTTAAGCAAATTTGTAAATTTATAGTTTTGGTGTCCTATGTTGCACTGTTCCATTGGTCATGTTGCTGTTAGAATTTAGCTAAGTTTTCTTCATAGAAATTGTTCCTTATTGTCTTAACTTTATTCTCCTTTTTGAATTACTCCAATTGGAGTTTTTGTAGCTCAAGTTATAGCCATTTGAATCATGGTTGCGGATTGGCCTAACTTGATTTTACGGGCACCAAAATTGGTTACAGCGGTTTAAGTCACCAACTTTGGGTGGTTAAATGACGTGGTTAAGGGCATAATTTGGGTTTTGTTCTTCATGAAAGTATTAGATCTATATCTCAGCTTTCTACTGGTAAAATTTCAGGTCATTTAGACCTGCCTAGCCCAAGTTATGGGCAAATGAACAAACACTGTTCATTTGGTCATTTTTGTATAGGGCAGAATACCTATTTCTGGGTTTGGTTAATTTGTTCACCAGGTTTTAGTCACTTTCTGGGCATGATTCCTAAATGAAAAATGTGTTATTATGTGTCTAGTTTCATTCCCAATTGGCCTCACACTAATTAGGTTGGTAAATTTTTAGTTGGTCCCTGAAAGGGACCTTGGTCATCTTCTTTAGAAAATTGACCACATCCAATCTGAATTTCCATTCAATTCCAACACTTCCAACATGCCACAATTGGTCACAAATGACCATTTTTCAGCTCAAACTAGGTTAAACACACCATTTGACCAATTCTCCAATTTTTGTCTTCCAAAACCCTAGGTCCAAACCCTAATTCACATAATTTGTTACATTTAACCAATTCAACACATATACACATACTTCCTCAACTCAATTAAGCTTAGAAACACTTTTAATTCAATCAAAACACATGCATACTCATATCAAACCCTAGCTGGCCGAAATTACCCTAGTCCTCCAACACTTGTTTTCATTTCATTTTATGTTAATTTCTAAGTTCATTAAGCTAAAAACACAAGAATTAAACAAAAAGTTTCAAGTTTGGATCACTAACCTTAGTGCAGAATTTTCTTTCCTCTTCAACTACCTCCTTTCTTCTTTCTTTCTATTGAATCTTCTTTTCTAATTGCCCAAATAAAAGTTTAGTTATGGTAGGCCAATTTTCTATGGTGGGATTTTCTTATCTTCAAGCTCAAAGATGAGCTTTAATGGAGTTTTGGTGAGGGAGAGGGTGAGAGAGAAGTGGGGCAGCAACAAGATGAAGAAGATGACTTTTTTTTTGTTTTTTTTTTCTTTCTCTTATAAATTTTTATCCTTATGGAAGACCATAATTATCCAAAATTAATTTTTTTTATTATAATATTTATTGCATCATACATGATGTCATGCATGATGTCATCACTTTTTACTTTTCTTTTTCCTCTTTTTTTTTCTATTTACTTTTCCATTAGTTCTTTAATTTAATTCTTGATATCCATTTTTTTTTTTTGTCCGATTTTATTTGACAATCAAGTTAGGAGTCAGCTTCAGGGGTCAATTGACTAAATTGCCACTCACCGGTTCGAACCGGTTTGCAAATAATTCAATTTTTCTTTCGGATCCCTGACCTAATTATTTGACTGGCTTAACAATTCTTTTTTGTGATTTTCTCTTTTCCACTGTGTTCGCAATAGTCCTAAGGACCACAATGTCACATTTTACGGTTCGAAATTTGAGTTTAAATTAACTTCGCAGTCCTTCTAGAGAAGGTCACCCATCGTTGTGACTCTCGGCTCATTTAACTTCTTGTGCTCTGTTTTTCTTATTTATACTTAACTAATTTACAATTACTAATTATTTGTGTTCAGGGCTTATCTAATTGTCTTAGATATGGTTCTAATCCCCTTAATTTTCCAGACCGACACCGATCATCGGAATAGTGAAATATACCAAGCTATACAAATAGGGGTGTTACAATTCTCCCCCCTTTAAAATAATTTTCGTCTCGAAATTTTACCTAGTAATCAGTCTCTAAACAGCTGTGGGTGCTGTCTCCTCATGTCTTCCTCTCATTCCCAAGTAGCCTCCTGGCCCGAATGATGGTTCCACAACACTTTCACTAATGGGATCTGCTTGTTCCGTAGCTGCTTCACCTCATAAGCCAAAATCTCTATGGGTTCTTCCTCATATGTGAGGTCTGGATTCACTTCAATTTCTTTTACTGGTAGTACATGAGATCGGTCTGATCGATGCCTCCTCAACATGGACACATGAAAGACATTATGTATCTTCTCTAACTCTGGAGGTAGTGCCAAACGATATGCTAAAGGACCCACTCTTTTCAGAATCTCATATGGCTCGATAAAACGAGGACTCAATTTCCCTTTTCTGCCGAATCTCATAATTTTCTTCCAAGGGGAAACCTTGAAGAATACTTTCTCACCCACTGTATACTCAATATCTCTTCTCTTCAAATCAATATAGGACTTCTGACTGTCTGATGCAGTCTTAAGTCGATCTCTGATCAATCTGATTTTCTCTTCAGTTTGCTGAATAATTTCTGGCCCAATCAACTTTCTTTCGCCTACCTCATCCCAACACAGGGGAGTTTTGCATTTTCTGCCATACAAAGCTTCATATGGAGGTATCCCAATGCTTGATTGGTAGCTGTTGTTGTAAGCAAACTTAATCAAAGGCAAGTGTGTATCCCAACTGCCCTCAAATTCAATCACACAAGCTCGTAGCATGTCCTCCAAGATCTGAATTATCCTCTCAGACTGGCCATCTGTCTGTGGGTGGAATGCCGTACTGAAGTTTAATCTAGTTCCTAGGGCTCTCTGAAGACTACCCTAGAATCTAGAAGTGAACTTAGGATCTCTGTTTGATACGATGGATATTGGCACCCCATGCAGTCTTACTATCTCATCACTGTACAACTTGGCCAATCTTTCTAAACTATAGTCCATCCGTACTGGCAGAAAATAAGCAGACTTGGTCAGTCTGTCGACAATGACCCATACTGCTTCATGACTCTTCTGTGTCCTCGGAAGTCCCATCATAAAATCCATTGTTATTCTCTCCCATTTCCATTGTGGTACTGATAGTGGATGTAATAACCCAGCGGGTACTTGGTGCTCTGCCTTCACTTGCTGACAAGTTAGGCATTTGGTAACAAACTCTGCTACATCTCTTTTCATACCCATCCACCAGTAATGCTCCTTTAGCCCTCTATACATTTTTATGCCACCAGGGTGCATGGCAAAAGGAGACTCATGTGCTTCCTTCAAAATGATCTTCCTCAAATCAACATCATTAGGAACACACATTCTGCCCTAGTGTAGCAATAGACCGTCATCTCTTATTGAGAATTCTGGTTTCTTGCCCTGTCGAACTTCTTCCAACGACACGATACTTTTCATCATTACGACCATTATGATATGATCAATCAACACTGGCTGTACATGCCATGCAACAGCTGTCTGCCCCTCATCATTAATCTCTAAGCTAGCATGTAATGATCTCAATTCATGTACCATAGACAAAGGAGAAACCTGTAGACTTGCCATAGTCTTGCGACTTAAGGCGTCAGCCACAACATTAGCTTTCCCTGGCTGATAGTCTATCAGACAATCATAGTCTTTTATCAACTCTAACCATCTCCTCTGTCTCAAATTCAACTCCTTCTGAGTATCCAGATACTTCAAACTCTTATGATCTGTGTAGATGTAGCATTTCTTCCCATACAAATAATGTCTCCAGATCTTAAGAACAAACACAATAGCTGTAAGCTCCAAATCATGTGTTGGATAATTCCTCTTATGCGGTTTCAGCTGGCGTGATGCATAGGCAATGACATTTCGATTATGCATCAATACACAGCCTAACCCATTGTGAGAAGCATCACTGTAAATAGTATACTCTTTACCCAGGGTAGGTAAAGTAAGGACTGAAGCTTCAGTCAAACATTTCTTCAATTCATTAAAACTCTGCTAGCATTTGTCCGTCCATTGAAATTTCACATCTTTTTGAAGTAGCTTGGTCAATGGAGATGCCAACATGGAGAATCCCTTCACAAATCGGCGGTAGTATCCAGCTAAACCCAGAAAACTACGAATCTCTGTAATATTTCTGGGTGGTCTCCAATTAAGAATAGCTTCTATCTTACTTGGATCTACCTTGATGCCCTCTACTGATACTATGTGCCCCAAGAAGGATATTTCCTTCGGCCAAAATTCACACTTCGACATTTTGGCTTATAGTTGTTTCTCCCTCAAAGTCTGTAGTACAATTCGCAGATGTCTATCATGCTCTTCTGCACTCCTCGAATAGACCAATATATCATCTATGAATACCACAACAAACTGGTCGAGGTACGGTCTGAAGATAGTGTTCATCATATCCATAAAAGCAGTCGGAGCATTAGTTAATCCAAATGGCATGACCAAGAACTCATAATGGCCATAGCTGGTTCTGAAGGCAGTTTTAGGAATACTCTGCTCTTATACTTTCAGCAGATAATAACCTGATCTCAGGTCAATTTTGGAAAACATAGCTACACCCCTCAACTGATCAAACAAGTCATCAATGCGGGGCAAAAGATATCTATTCTTTATTGTCACCTTATTCAATTGTCGATAGTCAATATATAAGCAGAGAGTGCCATCCTTCTTCTTAACAAACAACACTGGCACTCCCCAAGGTGACACACTAGGGCGGATAAAGCCCTTGTCAAGCAGCTCTTGCAACTGCACTTTCAACTCTTTCAATTCTGCAGGTGCCATTCTATATGGTGCTATGGAGATTGACTCCACACCAGGCATAACATCAATCTCAAACTGCACCTCTCTTTCTAGAGGTAATCCTGGTAATTCATCAAGAAACACATCCGAAAAGTCACATACTGTAGGAATGTCCCTCAGTGCTGGGCTCCCCACTTGGGTGTCTATCACATGTGCCAAGTATGCTTCACACCCCTTTCTGATCATTCTTTTGGCTAGTGCAGCCGAAATGATGTGTGATGGCAATAAATGCCTCTCCCCATGTATCACCACATCACCGTATAGAGGGAGACCAAAAGTGACTGTCTTCAGTCTACAGTCAATCATGGCGTGATGCTTGGCTAACCAATCCATGCCCAAGATAATATCATAATCTCTGAAGGGCATTTCAATCAAATCCGACAGAAAAACATATCCTTGGATCACCAAAGGACAGTCTATATAGATTCTATTGACCCGAACCTCTTGTCCTAACGGACTAGTTACTAGCACTTCAAAACCCATTTGGACACACGGAATAGCAAGTGAACTGACTATGCTAGCACTAACATATGAGTGGGTTGAACCCGGATCAAACAACACAAATACTTCTTGATCAGAGATAGAGAATGTACCAGCTACAATATCAAAAGTCTCAGCCTCTTCTCGCTCTCTCATCGTATAAACCCTAACTGAAGCACTTCCTTGTGCTGACTGACCAACAGTACCCTGACTACCTGAAGCATGGCCTCTACCTCTGCCTCTTTCTCTGCCAACTAGTTGTGAACCTCTGGGAACAGGACTCTGAATAGATCCTTCTGCAGTCATAGGAGCTGGACCGAATCTAGGAGCACTAGTTCAATCTTTTGCAATATGAACCTTGCCTTCACAGTTAAAACAGGCTCCTGTTACCCAGTAGCATTCTCCCCCATGAATCTTGCCATAAGTCTCACAGGGGTGGGGAGGTTGTGAACCCCTACTCGACTGTTGACCAGACCTAGGGGGTCTTTGTCCAGAGAATCAGCCCTTTCCAAACCTTCCACCTCGACCTCTGCTAGGTCCCCCAAATTTCTTCTTCTTTCCAGAGGTACCACTAGGACTTTGCTCTACTGACTTTTCCCCCTTGTCTTTCTCTGATTTTTCAGCTTTTTCTGATTTTTCTTTTGCTGGGGTCGCTTCTGATTCAATTCTTTCCAACTCAAGTGCCTGAGAGATGAGCTCTGAGAAATTACTATGTCTGAATCCCACAACTTGCATCCGTAGGCTGGGCTTCAAACCCGTCTCAAATCTCTTGCACCTTTCCTTGCTAGTAGAAAGGAGACTCCCAGCATAGTGGCTTAAGCTGGAGAACTCCCTCTCATATTCTGCCACTGTTCTGTTACCTTGCTTCAAACTCAAAAATTCTTATAGTTTATGATCAACATATGCATCTGGGACGTATTTCTGTCTGAACTCTCTGATGAAGTCATCCCAGGTCAGTACTGGTGGTTCAGCCAAGCTGTGGGGGCCATCAATCATATGCATCCCCTTGCAGTAGTGACACAGAGTATTCAAACTTCAGTTCATCTTGACAGTGTAGCTTCTTGAACACTCTGTCCATTCTTTCTAGCCATTGCTCTGCCTTTAAAGGGTTTACTGTACCCTTGAATTTCGTAGCCCCATACTTCAACAGCTTATCATACTGTCTAACTGGAGCTTGAGGTTGCAGCACAGTAGTCTGGGGTGGAGCTTAAGTAGGCATACCCCCAGCCATTTGTTAAAACATTGCCACCATCTGTATGCGGTATGCGAGCTGCGGTATTTGTGGGGCTGGTGCCATCGACCACCGACATTCTCAGAGTGGGGCTTCCCCTTGTGCCTCAGCTTCAACAGATTGCGCAACTGAGCGATCCCCTTCTTCCATAACAGTCTGGAGTAGGATATCTCCAGAACAAGTAACACATGAAGATTTCCCTCCGTTAGTTCATATTTATGATGTAATGCACTGTATGTAACAAATAAGGACATTGAGCAGTTATACTTAACAAGGAAATACTCAAATTCACAAGTTAAAACATACTTCAAAAATTTGCTCTGATACCACTAAAATATGTCACACCTTACCCCTTTGTAAGGCATAACATGTTCCCGTAGAATACCTAAAGAACTACCGAACTTTACCTACCGATAACTCGTTAAGTATCCTACAAGGGATTTTAAAACAATTTTCTTACTTTCATAAGTGGTGAGCATTTTCTACTAGGTATTAAAACATTTAATTAGAGTTTGAAGACTAGTTAAAATTTTTGTTCCATTTTATTTTTCCACAAATTTTATAAAAATTTCGGCAGAGTGCCGTCTGTATTTTGAGAAAACAGTTCTTCAAATACCTGTAGAAAGCACTTCCAAAGATTTATCTCAACAACTTTAACATCATTTCTCAATTTCCAAAATTCAACATCATCAAATAATATAATTTAATTTCATTCAAATTAAAACAAAATATTTCCATTCATATTTCAATAAAGATAAAATAATTTAGATACATCATTCTAAATATTTACATTATGAAAAATCCAAACCAAAATTTATTATAAGCTTTATACAATTGCTCATGACCATTTCCTACATTTACATACATTACATACATCAAAATAATTTTTACAATCAGGGTATAAAATATACCCGATAAACTTCAGAGTAGGTAGCTCCTTAATCCTCAGCAGCTCACTCTGCTGCTCCTCTAGTCTCTATATCTGCGACAGCAATAACAGCCATCGCTGAGTACTAGGACTCAGTGGTGCACAACATACTAAAATAACCTTTATGCAAAATTTAAATAATACTTATTCAAAAATTAAACTGAACATGAAATATAAATTCAAAACATGATTTATAAGATTTTAACTCAAACAATTTCATTTCAAAAGTCTCAAAACAAATTCCATAAAAACACAAAGTTATATCATACCATTTGAAACAAATATCATCTCAATAGCCAGAGGCTAAGGAGAAGTCACATCACAAGGCTAACTAGCTCAAATATATGGGAATCCATTCTTTTTCTTCTTCTACTGGCACACACCTCAACACTTCAGCCAGAAAAGGAATCAAAATTCGAAACTGATTTCCCCCACTAGTCATACTAGTGAGGTATTCAAATATATGGTCATGACACTGTGGTTTCAAAACTATCTTAACAATTTACTAAACATTTGATGCCATTTCAAATATATACAATTAAACTTTTAACAATTTAAATTAAAAGCATAATAAACATTTCAAGACAATGATATCACAATTCAATATTTCAATTCATTCAAAACGATATGCATAAGAAAATTTACAGAAATTCTATGTTGTGCACAAACCTTATACGAGTCACCTCTTGGCCTTGACTCGATCCCTCGGGTTCTTTCTCGGTATTCTTTTCAACTGAAACACACAGTTTCACAGTGTTTCAGTATCATAACTTATCATAAATCCAAAAATAAATTCAAATTCACTTGTACGTAGCTTAAATATACTAAAATTGACGTTCTTTAAAATTTGTGTTTTGGGGTTACTATTCACTATACTATTTAAGTCAATTTGTTGACTTTCTAAGGCTTAATAGGTATGGGTATTCCAATTTCACCCACATACCAAATTTTGGTTACTAAATTTGTTGGTTTTGGTTGTTTACTCAAATTTTAAGTCTTTTAGGCAAATTTGCAAATTTTTATTTTTGGTGTCTTATGTTGCACTGTTCTATTGGTCATGTTGCTGTTAGAATTTAGCTAAGTTTTCTTCATATAAATTGTTCCTTATTGTCTTAACTTTATTCTCCTTTGTGAATCACTCCAATTGGAGTTTTGTAGCTCAAGTTATAGCCATTTAAATCATGGTTGCCAGATTGGCCTAACCCAGATTTTCTGGGCACCAAAACTGGTTCTGGCAGTTTTAGATCACCAAATTTGGGTGGCTAAATGACTTGGTTAAGGGCATAATTTAGGTTTGTGTTCTTCATGAAAGTTTTAGGTCTATATCTCAACTTTTTAATGGTAAAATTTCAGGTCATTTAGACCTGCTTAGCCCAAGTTATGGCCAAATGAACAAACACTGTTCATTTGGTCATTTTTGTACAGGACAGAATACCTATTTTCGGGTTTGGTCAATTTGTTCACTAGGTTTTAGTCACTTTCTGGGCATGATTCCTGAATAAAAAATGTGTCATTATATGTCTAGTTTCATTCTCAATTGGCCTCACACCAATTGGGTTAGTAAATTTTTAGTTTTGGTCCCTGAAAGGGACCTTGGTCATGCTGCCAGAAAACTGACCACATCCAATCCGAATTTCCATTCAATTCCAACACTTCCAACATATCACAATTGGTCACAAATGACTATTTTTCAGCTCAAACTAGGTCAAACACACCATTTGACCAATTCTCCAATTTTTGTCTTCCAAAATCCTAGGTCCAAACCCTAATTCACATAATTTGTTATATTTAACCAATTCAACACATATACACATACTTCCTCAACTCAATCAAGCTTAGATACACTTTTAATTCAATCAAAACACATGCATACTCATATCAAACCCTAGCTGGTCGAAATTACCCTAGTCCTCCAACACTTGTTTTCATTTCATTTTATGTTAATTTCTAAGTTCATTAAGCTAAAAATACAAGAATTAAACCAAAAGTTTCAAGTTTGGATCACTAACTTTAGTGCAGAATTTCTTTCCTCTTCAACTTCCTCCTTTCTTCTTTCTTTCTCTTGAATCTTCTTTTCTAATTGCCCAAATAAAAGTTTAGTTATGGTAGGACAATTTTCTATGGTGGGATTCATTTATCTTCAAGCTCAAAGATGAGCTTTAATAGAGTTTGGTGAGGGAGAGGGTGAGAGAGAAGTGGGGCAGCAACAAGATGAAGAAGATGACTTTTTATTTGTTTTTTTTTTTTTTTCTTTCTCTTATGACTTTTTATCCTTATGGAAGACCACAATCATCCAAAATTAATTTTTTTTTAATTATAATGTTTATTGTATCATGCATGATGTCATGCATGATGTCATCACTTTTCACTTTTTCTTTTTCCTCTTTTCTTTTTTTTTCTATTTACTTTTCAATTAGTTCTTTAATTTAATTCTTGATCTCAAATTTTTCTTTTCTCCGATTTTATTTGACAATCAAGTCAGGAGTCCTTCCCGAGAAGGCCACCTATCGCTGTGACTTTCGGCTCATTTAACTTCTTGTGTTCTGTTTTTCTTTTTTATACTTAACTAATTGACAATTACTAATTATTTGTGTTCAGGGCTTATCTAGTTGTCTTAGATGTGGTTTTAATCCCCTTAATTTTTCGGACCAACACCGGTTATCAGAATAGTGAAATATACCAGGCTATACAAATAGGGGTGTTACACATTTCCATTCATGTACAATTTATATATATAAATTCTCAAGTTTCATTAATTTACATGATTTACAGACTGATTACATAAATTCATAATTTACATGATCTACAAATTAATTACAGTTCCATAATCTATATTTCAACATACAATTCATAGTTTACATTACAAATAATAACTAATTATAATATACAAAATACATAATATAATCTATATGGGTCCTATCTACATACATTGCTGAGGAGGTGACAACCTTGAATACTCTGCAGATCAAAACTCCAAAATCTCTGTTTGGGATTCGCTGGGCTTTAACTTTAGTACCTGCGCGAGGAAACAAATCCATCGCGCTAAGCATTGCTGCTTAGTGGTGTAATAATATAATAAGAAATAATGTATATAAATAAAAAAATAATTAGAGCATATTTTCTATACTCAAGAATTTTACTTGGTTCATATGAAATTTTCCATACAATATATATTTCGTCATTTATGTTGCCCTCTAGAATAACTTCTTTCATAAGTTTACAATAATCATTTATATAATGTACAAATAAATCTAAAATTTATACTTATACTTATATTCTTATGAAAGTAGCATTTGTAATGTTATTTAAGTTATAATTCTTCTACTAGTCTTCTTATCACTTCCTTGATACTTTCTAAGTTGTTTACAATCATTTCATAATATTTAAAATTTTTAGAACTACTTTAATTTACTTCAAATCATTCTAAGGAACAAATTTTTGGAGCTAATCTAATTTATTTCAGAACTTCTTCTCATTTATTTACTTTCAGCATTTTTAATTGCTAATATTCATAACTTATTTTAATAAATTAGACTACCTAAGTAACCCACGACAGGCTGACTAAACTGGATAATGGGTCATTGGCACTGGACACCGCAGTGCCTCGGGCCATCATACCATGGGACGTAGAACGTCAACCACGTATGTAGTTAGTATAGCTAAAAAGCCATAATAACACATAATCGGGCATAAAAGCCATGAGTGCAGGCATAAAAGCCATGAGTGCGGGCATAAAGCCATGAGTGCTGGTATAAAGCCATGAGTACAGGCATAAAGCCTTTCGCAGTACTGCTAAAATAATACCCTATTGGCATGCCAATCTATCCAATCTGACACACATGTCTAGGCTATACAAGGGCACATAATATCATTAAATATTAATATATTGTGTTTTATGACTTCATTATTTCATGACAAATTCCATAATTTATACATTCATCATATTATTCATACTAATTACAATTCACATTCAAAACATCTTTCCTTTCTCTCTTGATGGGAACCTAAATCCCAAATGACATTTTATCACATTTATCCATTCAACAATCTATTCATGTAAAGTACATTTCATACTTCAAGTTGTATTGCTAATATATTATGAACTCCATTGGTGTTGGGAGTATAAGTCTCAACAATCCATCTAGGTAAATTTCATTTCATATTCAAGTGGTATCACTCATTTAAATTTCATTTCCTATTCAAGTGGTATCACTCATGTTTTATTAGACCTACTAGTAAAGGGAATGCAAATCTTAATTATATATTCACATAACTTAAATGTTCATTAAGTCATTTAGGTAAATTACTATTTCTATTCCAAGTAATCCATGAACATTTCATGGATTCCAAATTTTATACCTTAATTTCCTTTACCAATTTAGTTCTTATACTTTGTGTCTTTGTACTACTATTCACATTACTATTTACTCAAATTATTGACTTTTTAATACATAATAAATTTATTGAACCTAAGTTCTCCAAGATACCACATTTTGCATTTTATTTTTGTTGGTATTGATTTCCAATACCATTTCAAAGCTTATCTTATGTTATTCAAAATTTTTAGATTTCATACCCTAGGTTTACTGTTCCATTGGTCATTTGTACAGTAGGAATTTGACAAAATTGTCTTCATGAAAGTTGTTCCTTATTGTATCTAGTTACATTTAGTTTTTTGAATCACTCCATTTGGACTTTTGTAGCTCAAGTTATGGTCATTTTACCATAATTGGCCGGATTGACCTGCACCCAGAATTTCTAGGCAATTTGGTTCTGCAAGATTTTGTGACCTGAGTTTGGTTGGCAATTTGACTAGGTTATAGTTAGAATTTGGATTTGTGTTTTTCATGAAAGTTGTAAGGCTATGTCTCAGCTTTCTGTTAGTAAAATTTCTGAACAATTGAACTTTTATACACTGAGTTATGACCATTTGAACAAATACTGTTCATTTGGTCATTTTCCAGGGATAGCATGTTGGTCACCCGGATTAGCGTAATTTTTAGGTCGACTTGGTTTGGTTTTCTGGGTAGGTTTTCTTCACCAAAGTTGTGCCATTATGTGTTTAGTTTGATATCCAATTCGCCTTGCACCAATTGAACCTATACAACTCCATTTATGGCTGCCCAAACCTGCTGGACTCACAACCAGTCCTGCAGGTCACCAAGGGCAGCATGACTAAACTCAACTCTATTATCCTTACTCACTTCAATTCCTCCTCACACACATTCAAATGGTCACTAATTGACCATTATAAGGTTAATATACCATTTCATAAGCAAAACTCCAATTTTTTCACAAACCCTAATTCCCAAGTGTCCATTTCATGCTTTTCATGTCATCTAACACATCTAACACACATAGTTCAACATCTAACTCAAGTTATCTCATGACAAACCACTTCTAAACAATTCAAGTCATACAAATCAACAAATCTCATCCTTCTCCCATGGCTGCAAATTTTCATACACACTTCAATATAATTGTTTTGTTCAATTTTTATAATAAATTCTCATTTAATTTGTCTTCCTAACAAAGATTAAAAGATATAGAAGTGAGTATAGGCACTAACCTTGTTGGAGCAACTTCTAAGCTTGCCAAAACTTTTCTTTTTCCTCTTCAAATTGCTGTCCAATGTTTGCTCTAGTGGTAGGGACAATTTTTCATGAAGAGAAATTAGGGTTTGGAGGTGATTTGATGGGTTAGCTCAAGCTTGATCAAGCTTCTATGGAGTTTTCTTTCCTCTCTCTCTCTCTCTCTCTCTCTCTCTCTCTCTCTCTATGTTTTTTTTGGCTGTCCAAAGGTTGAAGATGCAGATTGTTTGTCAATTTTGTCTAATTTATCTCCTTTTAATTGGCTTGTTGAGTTGTGATTGGTGGATACCTAACTAATGACATCATGTGATGTCATATTTCCTATTTTCTTTCTTTTTCCTTTCTAATCATTTTCAATTTAATTTTTAGCAATATTTATTCATATTTTAGATCATAATAATTATTTACTTAACTAGACAAGTCGGTCAAAAATCATCTCTGAAGATGAAATGACCAAAATGCCCTTCATTTGGCTTAATAGACTAAAATTGTTTGTATCGATTGAAAATTTTTTCTAATCCTTTTCTTGGCATTCTAATGCCATAGAAACCTCAATGACTCTTCTCTGGAGTCTTAAAAATTATTTCACGAATTTTCTTCCGGGTTTAGGGCTTCTAGTTGTGAAGACCGCAACTTTCCATTGAGTTACCCATCGCTAGGGCACCGGCTCATTTAACTTGGTTGTATTTTATTTCTAAAATTTTTTCTTAATTTTTCTTACACTTATTTAAATTATTTATGACTCCTCACTCTAGTCTAAATATTTTTTCAGGCATTCTAGCTGTCCAGACCGAAACCGATCACTGAAAAAGTAGAATGTGCGGAATTGCTACAATGAGGGTGTTACAACTCTCTCACGATCTCTTAATGTATTCTGTTAAAATTTAAGCAGAAGATTTCGTGTAAGAACTCTCCCCCGATCTCTTAGTGTATTTAGAATTTAAGTTGAGAACTCGGGTAAGAACTCTCTCCCGATCTCTTAGTATATTTAAGTATTTAAGTTGAGAACTCGGGTAAGTACTCTCCCCCGATCTCTCAGTGTATTTAAGAATTTAATTTGAGAACTCGGGTAAGAACTCTCCCCTGATCTGTTAGTGTTAAGAATTTAAGTTGAGAACTCGAGTAAGAACTCTCCCCCGATCCCTTAGTGTATTCCGTTAAAGATTAGACTGAGTTCGGGTAAGAACTCTCCCCCGAACTCTTAATGTGTTTATGTTAAAAATTAAACTGAGTTCGGGAAAGAACTCTCCCCCAAACTCTTAATGTGTTTACGTTAAAAATTAGGCTAAGTTCGGATAAGAACTCTCCCCCGAACTCTTAATGTATTTACGTTAAAAATTAAACTAAGTTCGGGTAAGAACTCTCCCCCGATCTCTTAGTGTGTTTATTAGAATTGCATTTTGTAAGAATTTGGAACTAAGGATTTTGGTAAAGGGTACTTCTTGACTCCTTTTTGTGGGAATGAAGTACCGAGGATACAAGAGACCCGTGTACAGCTTTTCCTAGCCTACGAGACCTTATAACTAGATAGTGGATGAAAGACCGAACTCCTTGCCGATCTTCCGCATGATCGCTTTATTAGAACTCTTTGATTAGCGATATCCGATCTCTTTTTAGTTGCTCGTCTGGGATCCGATCTTATCTTGATTCCTGATCTATTATAGTATCACCTGGGCTCGTTCCGAGGCTCGACCTCATAACTTATTTGTTAATTTTGCTTTCGATCTATTCGACCTTTGCTACACCTATCTTCCTTTATCATTTTTCATTTATTCAGACCAAAACTCTCATGTTAAAGTACCCCTACATATATTCTTTAGAGTATTTTCAAGTCACCTATGACTTGAATGTATACTCTCGAAGGAAATGAAAACTAAGTGACGATAAATAGACTTTGCGAGTGAATAGAAAAAAGGAGACATAGGAAATAACTTCGGGCCTATTCTGAGACTTAATATGACTGGATATAAAAGAAACTTTAAAAGAAAACTTGAGAAAACAAACCAAGGGTATTTAACAAAATGACAGTGTAGACGCTTACCTGTGGAAAGTTGAGGAGACAGATGAGCTGACTCTGATATCCACAAATCTTGCAGAAGTGAAAGCTGACGGCCGAAGGACTCAAACTTACCCAAAATAATGGGAATAGGTTGGAACGAAGTTGAACTCGGGAGATAATGCACAGATACTAGAGCGGTAGGAATGAGGCGGAATGAAAATGGTTTTAGAGGGTGGTGCACAGGCACTGAAAATAAAAATCTCAGGGTTTAGAGCTCCTTTTAATGAAATACTTTAGAAAACTGGTTTCTAAAGTTTCTCAATACTTTGAAAGCTCAAAATGGCAAGACTGAATCAAAATCCAGATTCTTTCCACGATAATCACCACCTTCTTTTTTTTTTTGTCCCTTCTACAGTGTTGCATGTAGGTATTTATAGGGAACGGGTGCCCAAAATGAAGGGTCAGGATCTTATTAGGGGGAGACGGAGGGCTCAGATTTAAAAGGACATAATCTGATGTCCGATAATTAAAGAGAATCAAAATGGAGGGTCGGGATTCCGTTCAGAATATCCGTCCTTTCTCCTTTTAATCCAACAGTCAAGGATCTTGCCTTACGAAATGGATCCAAAGGCTAGGAATAAAAAACGTCTAATCTGTCATCTGCTTTTGATCCGAGGGCTCCAGATCCATCCTTACAATTATAATCAATAGTAGAGATTCCGAAAATGAGCAGCACCGACGGTCAGAGAGCTGCTAGTCCTCCCTCCGTTGATATCTCATGGACATCGGACGAAGTTGAGGTGGTCAGGCCGAGCGGGAGACCCGAACCTTCTAAAACCTGTCTCAGCCCACGATCGGGTGGCCTAATCAACAAGCATCTTCTTCAAGGAAAAAAAACTTACTCGTGGATGAGTTGCCATCAATCCTCTAGGAAATCAATCTTCAGTCCATTAATCAAGAATACAACCTTCGGACTGACTCCTACGAGCTCATCCGATATCATGGCAATCACTGAGTTGATCATTTCTTTGAAGAAAATGACATGATCATGGTACATGAAAAATAATTGAAGGCCGAGCTTCGGTTCCCCCTAGACGAATTCTTTAAAGCTGTTCTGAAGTTCCATCAAGTATGCATAGCCCAAGTGTACCCGAACTCTTGGTGGATCTTGATGGCTTTCAGAGGCTTATGCCGAGCTAAAAAGCTCAAGCCTACTCACTTGACGAAAGGATAACGAGTATTGATTTTTCCAAGCCAAGCCGCACTGTGGGCTTTTTACCAATCTCCCTTTTTCATTGAAGAATTGGAAGAATATATTGAGGAGTAAGATTCCGAACGGCTTCGAGGGTATCCCACGCAGTTGGCAGTACATGGTCCCTTCAGTTCCAAAGAAGATCACCTTAAATAGAGACGAGGATGTCATGGTAAAGGAATTGAAGGACCAGGCAGCTATTCACAAGTATTCATGTCTAGATGCGGTAGTGGCCGAACTGAAGTGGTGGCTAATGCAGATGATCACCAATGAGGGTCGGCTTTTCTTTCTGAAGGCGGTCCAGGACGCGGCTTCCACTAGATCCCAGCTTTCGTCTGCTCAGGACTACATCGCCGAGATTGAGGGTCGGACGAATTCTTATAAGGACAGGATAACCGAACTGGAGCATGAACTCGAAGAAGCTCGGGCCTGTCGAACTGCCGATGTCACTCGCCTTACCGAGGAGATCAGAGTGAAAGAAGAAGAGGCCATGACGAGGGAAGCTGGTGCTTATGTGAATGCTCATGGCAATTTTCTGGCCGAGCTTGTAAAGCCCTATCCCAAGGAAGACTTCTCCTGGATGGTGGATCTTGCCCCTAGAGATAAAGAGGAGAGCAATTAGTTGCCTGAGAGAGAGAGGGAGGGTGAAAGAATTGACAATGTACCCGGAGAGTAGGTTGGGGGAGACCCTCTTGCCAAATGACTTGTACATTTTTATTTTGAAATGAATCGAAGTTTTTTGTTCAATTTCTTGATGAGATCGGAAAGCATTCAAACCAAATTGTTTGAGTACTTAATTGATTGAATGTAGTTGAACATTAAACCTGAGTGCGGCTATTAATCAAAAGATAAGAGATCGAAAAAACATTACACGCGAACATGAGATCGGACTGAGTCATGACCAAATACCAAATGGAGCTTTAGAATATTAGAATTGCAAAGATTCGACACTAGCTTGACCTTGTTAAGGTCGGAACCATTATTAGATCGGATAAAAACCTTAACTTCATTTTGAGGAATATATTGGGCATTCAAATGAGAAGCCCGATCACAATATTAGTCAAATGAAGTTCTGCAATATTTGTACATAGAGAGATTGGAGAATATCAGTAGGCAAGATTGGATGGTCCGGAGATCCGATATTGACTCGAACTCATTTGATAAAGACCAAGAGATCGGAAAACAATCTAACTTGAGTGTGAGATCGATTTGTTCCAGGGACGAGCGATCGGCAAGTTCGGAAAAGCTTCCTTGTGATCGGGATATCGGTAGAGAACGGATAATAAAGTTTCAATTTTAAAAGTTCCTTGACTTCGGAGGTTGGCCAAAATATGGTGTCTACACATATTTCAAATCAAACCTAAAAATTTAAAATATACTAATTAACTTAAAAATTTATAAAAATTATTGTGTACCTTATTTGATAATGGTCTAAGAATTAAAGATTCTCGAAATTATCCACATAAAAGAAAAATGTTATAAAAAATGAAATTTTAAAAATTTCAAATCGAACCTAAAAATTTAAAATATGCTAATTAACTTAAAAAAATTCATAGAAATTATTATGTATCTATTTTAAGCATAATCCAATTATTAAAAATACTCAAAATTATCCACGTAATCTAGGAAAAATATTTATTAAAAAATATAATTTTAAAAAATTTAAATCAGGCTGGTTCCGATTTAGGGGAGAGGGAATTGTAATTGGCCCCTTAGATTTATTTCGGTGCAATTTCAATTCAAAAACCGAAATCATTAATCCTGTCTAGTCTTGAATTTTATCCAAACCGATCTCGATCCAATTCATAGTCGGAACTTAACTGTGGCCAGGTCTAGGTTAACCTTTTTGGCTTTCAAAACTAGGGGTTCCTTTAACTTTTTTTTTTCATGACTTGACTTTTCTCTTTTTTTTTTTTAAATATTATTAATATACTAAATCAATTAAAATCTAAAAAATTATACAATTATAATCTCTAATCTGCAAGTGTGGAAATCAAATCCTAATCAAAATCATTTATATAAAAAAAAATTAAGTTAATATATATACTTTAATGTAGATAAAATATTCTCTTATTAATAACTTAAAAATTACATTTACCCCTTTTAATAACTTAAACATTTTTTAAAAATTACCACTTAATGTGATGGCTTAGTGGTAAGTTTTGAGAGTTAGAGATGTTCGATCCTTGTTCGACTCCCCGCACTAATATTGATGGCTTAATATTGTCTCCACTTGCAGTAAAAGAGTGAATCAACCACGGGTAGTCTATTATTGTAACTCTTTAGGGACCAACTATGGTTTGGTGGTAGGTTCCCCCTATGAGAAAGATAATAAGGGATTAAAAGAAACCGTTTAATCATATACCTTGACCTAGAGGACAATGATTGTCACACATGAGAGTTCCTTTTTTTTTTTTTTTTTTTTTTTGCAGTTCAAAAAGGAACATTCTTTAAAAATTTCTTATTTCCTTTTCATATTTTGTGAAAGAAATCATTGGAATTTGAAAAAAGAAATTGTAGAAATAGAAACATATAACTAGTAGACAAAAAATAAAATTCACACACTTGATATACATATAATGTTTTATTATAATTATTAATTATAATGAGACCCGTTAAATAAATAATTATGATGAAACTAATATATGTAGATATTTTATGGTATAATTTTGTCTTATGTTAGACTTAAATTTTAATATTCAGATTTCAAAATTTATATGGTTAATATATTAATTTTTAAATATACATAATATTCAAAAAAGTTTACATTCACTTACCCTATGTATCTAAAGAAATCTCATAATGTTTAAAGTAAATGATTCAATAACAGTAGTAATTCTCCCTTCACATTTGAAATTATCCAATTTTAGGCAATAATTTTTTACCAAATTGTATTTTGTTAATTTTTAATGAGTTTTTAGTCAAAGATAAATGTGAAGAAGTTGTGAAATATATTTTGAATCCTAATAAATTGTATCACTTTCTCTTGAGGGTAAATATTATTTTATGTTAGTATTTGACATGAATTGATAATTTAATAATAATTTTTTTAAAATTGTAAGGTGATTATATATATATATATATATATATATATATATATATATATATATATATATATATATATATATAAAAGCAGACTTACTCATGTATATATATTCATTTACTATTAGATTACTATTTAATATGGGATATCCTACATAAAATAGCCGCTTCGTATAATTACTCCAAAAGTTGACTCACAATGACTTGTCACTCCAATTGGAGTTTTGTAGCTCAAGTTATAACTATTTGAATCATGGCTGCCGGATTGGCCTAACCCAGATTTTCTAGGCACCAAAACTAGTTCTGGCAGTTTTAAGTCACCAACTTTGGGTGGCTAAATGACTTGGTTAAGGGCATAATTTGGGTTTATGTTCTTCATGAAAGTTTTAGGTCTATATTTCAGCTTTCTACTGGTAAAATTTCAGGTCATTTAGACCTGCCTAGCCCAATTTATAGTCAAATAAATAAAAACTGTTCATTTGGTCATTTTTGTACAGGGCAGAATACCTATTTCCGGGTTTGATCAATTTGTTTACTAGGTTTTAGTCACTTTCTGGGCATGATTCCTAAATGAAAAATGTGTCATTATGTGTCTAGTTTCATTCCCAATTGGCCTCACACCAATTGGGTTGGTAAATTTTTAGTTTTGGTTCCTGAAAGGGACCTTGGTCATGCTGCCAAAAAACTGACCACATCCAATCCGAATTTCCATTCAATTCCAACACTTCCAACATACCACAATTGGTCACAAATGACCATTTTTCAGCTCAAACTAGGTCAAACACACCATTTAACCAATTCTTCCATTTTTGTCTTCCAAAACCCTAGGTCCAAACCCTAATTCACATAATTTGTTACATTTAACCAATTCAACACATATACACATACTTCCTCAACTCAATCGAGCTTAGATATACTTTTAATTCAATCAAAACACATGCATACTCATATCAAACCATAGCTGGCCGAAATTACCCTAGTCCTCCAACACTTGTTTTCATTTCATTTTATGTTAATTTCTAAGTTCATTAAGCTAAAAACACAAGAATTAAACCAAAAGTTTCAAGTTTAGATCACTAACCTTAGTGCAGAATTTTCTTTCCTCTTCAACTTCCTCCTTTCTTCTTTCTTTCTCTTAAATCTTCTTTTCTAATTGCCCAAATAAAAGTTTAGTTATGGTAGGACAATTTGCTATGGTGGGATTCTCTTATCTTCAAGCTCAAAGATAAGCTTTAGTAGAGTTTTGGTGAGGCAGAGAGTGAGAGAGAAGTGGGGCAGTAACAAGATGAAGAAGATGACTTTTTGTTTATTTTTTTTTTCTCTTATGAATTTGTATCCTTATGAAAGACCACAATTATCTAAAATAAATTTTTTTTAATTATAATGTTTATTGCATCATGCATGATGTCATCACTTTTCACTTTTTCTTTTTCCTCTTTTTTTTTTCTATTTACTTTTCCAATAGTTTTTTAATTTAATTCTTAATCTCAATTTTTTTTTCTCGGATTTTATTTAAAAATCAAGTCAGGAGTCAGCTCCAGGGATCAATTGACCAAATTTCCCCTCACCGGTTCGAACCGGTTTGCAAATAATTTAATTTTTCTTTTGAATCACTGACCTAATTATTTGATTGGCTTAACAATTCTTTTTTGTGATTTTCTCTTTTCCACTGTGTTCGCAATAGTCCTAAGGACTGTAGCGTCACATTTTACGATTCGAAATTTGAGTTTAAATCGACTTCACAGTCCTTCCCAAGAAAGTCACCCATCGCTGTGACTCTCGGCTCATTTAACTTCTTGTGTTCTGTTTTTCTTATTTATACTTAACTAATTGACAATTACTAATTATTTGTGTTCAAGGCTTATCTAGTTGTCTTAGATGTGGTTCTAAGCCCCTTAATTTTCCGGTCCAACACCGGTTATCGGAATAGTAAAATATACCAGGCTATACAAATAGGGGTGTTACACATTTCCATTCATGTACAATTTACGTTAAAAATTAGGCTGAGTTCGAGTAAGAACTCTCCCCCGAACTCTTAATGTATTTACATTAAAAATTAAACTGAGTTCGGGTAAGAACTCTCCCCCGATCTCTTAGTGTGTTTATTAGAATGGCGTTTTGTGACAACTTGGAACTAAGGATTTTGGTAAAGGGTCCTTCTTGACCCCTTTTTGTGGGAATGAAGTACCGAGGACACAAGAGACCCGTGTACAGCTATTCCTAGCCTACGAGACCTTATAACTAGATAGTGGATGAAAGACCGAACTCCTTGCCGATCTTTCGCATGATCGCTTTATTAGAACTCTTTGATTAGCGATATCCGATCTCTTCTTAGTTGCTCGTCCGGGATCCATTCTTATCTTGATTCTCGATCTATTATAGCATCACCTGGGCTCGTTCCGAGGCTCGACCTCATAACTTATTTGTTAATTTTGCTTCCGATCTATTCGACCTTTGCTACACCTATCTTCCTTTATCATTTTTCATTTATTCAGACCAAAAATCTCATGTTAAAGTACCCCTGCATATATTCTTTATAGTATTTTCAAGTCACCTATGACTTGAATGTATACTCTCAAAGGAAATGAAAACTAAGTGACGATAAATAGACTTTGCGAGTGAATAGAAAAAAGGAGACACAGGAAATAACTTCGGGCCTATTCTGAGACTTAATATGACTGGATATAAAAGAAACTTTAAAAGAAAACTTGAGAAAACAAACCAAGGGTATTTAATAAAACGATAGTGTAGACGCTTACCTGTGGAAAGTTGAGGAGACAGATGAGCTGACTCCGATATCCACAAATCTTGCAGAAGTGAAAGCTGACGTTCGAAGGACTCGAACTTACCCGAAATAATGGGAATAGGTCGAAACGAAGTTGAACTCGGGAGATAATGCACAGATACTAGAGCGATAGGAATGAGGCGGAATGAAAATGGTTTCAGAGGGTGGTGCACAGGCACTGAAAATAAAAATCTCAGGGTTTAGAGCTCCTTTTAGTGAAATACTTTAGAAAATTGGTTTCTAAAGTTTCTCAATACTTTGAAAGCTCAAAATGGCAAGATTGAATCAAAATCCAGATTCTTTCCACGATAATCACCACCTTCTTTTTTTCCATCCCTTCTACAGTGTTGCATGTAGGTATTTATAGGGAACGGGTGCCCAAAATGAAGGGTCAGGATCTTATTAGGGGGAGACGGAGGGCTCATATTCAAAAGGACATAATCTGATGTCCGAGAATTAAAGAGAATCAAAATGGAGGGTCGGGATTCCATTCAGAATATCCATCCTTTCTCCTCTTAATCCAACGGTCAAGGATCTTGCCTTACGAAATGGATCCAAAGGCTAGGAATAAAAAGCATCGAATCTATCATCTGCTTTTGATCCGAGGGCTCCAGATCCATCCTTACAATTATAATCAACGGTAGAGATTGGGATGTATGGGGCTGCTTTAACTATTTTGGCGTCTGGCAGCTAGGAGGGCGTCCTTGCAAATGAGATGTGTGGTGAGGATTTGATCATGCCTGCGATGCTTTAACTAACTCGGATCTAACGATGGGGAAAGCTAATTTAAGGCTATGATTGGTAGTTGTTCAACTCCCTGAGTTCTCCGATCTCACGGGTCGTTCCTGGCTTTTTCGATCTTCCCATTGTGACCATTCCCTTTTAAGGGTTATTATTTCGATCAGATCTCCTAACTGATGTAATCTGATCTTTTGGAAATGAAATGAAATTTTGTTTGAATGTTTTTATTTTGTTATTGTAATTGGTTATTTTTTCGATCTCTGATGAGTGTACCCGATCTGATCCCTAGACGAATCTCTATTTGCCAATCTGTAGGTTTGGAAATTTGTACAATCCAATGACCTTAATTAACCGATCTCATTTAATCCAATTTTTATTATGTTTTTGGAACCTTTTTGCGACGTGTTAAGGTGGAAGCTCGGTTGACTAACTGATGCATCGCTTGGAATTTCGTGAGCATTTAATGCTCAGATGGGTATAAATAAGGGAAAGGTGAGTCATTTGTTTCCTTATGTCATTTTCAGACCTTCCCCTAGCGATTTCAGCACTTCCTCTCGCTTTCTAAAGTTTTTAGGCACTAATTTACACTCCGGTAAGGGTTTTGATCTTTTCTTGGTTATTTTTCCTTTTTGTTTTTTGAAAATGAGTAGCACCGATGGTCAGAGAGCTGCTTGTCCTCCCTCCATCCACATCTCATGGACATTGAATGAAAATGAGGTGGTCAGGCCGAGCGGGCGACCTGAACCTTCTACGACCTCTGTCTCAGCCCACGATCGGGCAGCCTAATCAACAAGCATCTTTTTCAGGGAAAAAAAACTTACCCGTGGATGAGTTACCATTGGTCCTCCAGGAAACTGATCTTCAGTCCATTAATCAAGAATACAACCTTCGGACTGACTCCTATGAACTCATCCGATGTCATGGCGATCACCGAGCTGATCATTTCTTTGAAGAAAATGACATGATCATGGTATATGAAAAATAATTGAAGGCCAAGCTTCGGTTCCCCCTGGACGAATTCTTTAAAGCTATTCTGAAGTTCCATCAAGTATTCGTAGCCCAATTGCACCCGAACTCTTGGTGGATCCTAGTGGCTTTCAGAGGCTTATGCCGAGCCAAAAAGCTTGAGCCTACAGCAAAGGTCTTTGTTGAGTTACATAGGCTCACTCGACGAAAGGATGACGAGTATTGGTTTTTCCAAGCCAAGCTGCACTGTGGGCTTTTTACCGATCTCCCTTCTTCATTGAAGAATTGGAATAATATATTAAGGAGTAAGATTCCGAATGGCTTCGAGGGTATCCCACGCAGTTAGCAGTACCTGGTCCCTTCAGTTTCAAAGAAGATCACCCTAAATAGAGATGAGAACGTCATGGTAAAGGAATTGAAGGACCAGGCAGCTATTCACAAGTATTCATGTCTAGATGTGGTAATGGCTGAACTGAAGTGGTGGCTAATGCAGATAATCGCCAATGAGGGTCGGCTCTTTTTTCTGAAGGTGGTCTAGGATGCGGCTTCCGCTAGATCCCAGCTTTCGTCTGCTCAAGACTACATCGCCGAGATTGAGGGTCGGACGAAATCTTATAAGGACAGGATAGCCGAACTGGAGCGTGAACTCGAAGAAGCTCGGGCCTGCCGAACTGCCGATGTCACTCGCCTTACCGAGGAGATCAGAGTGAAAGAAGAAGAGGCCGTGACGAGGGAAGCTGATGCTTATGTGAATGCTCATGGCGATCTTCTGACCAAGCTTGTAAAGCGTTATCCAGAGGAAGACTTCTCCTGGATGGTGGATCTTGCCCCTAGAGATGAAGAGGAGAGCGAGGAGGAGCCTGAGAGAGAGAGGGAGGATGAAAGAACTGACAATGTACCCGGATAGCAGGTTGGGGGAGACCCTCCTGCCAAATGACTTGTACATTTTTATTTTGAAATGAATTGAAGTTTTTTGTTCAATTTCTTGATGAGATCGGAAAGCATTCAAACCAAATTGTTTGAATACTTAATTGAATGAATGTAGTTGAACATTAAACCTGAGTGCGGCTATTAATCAAAAGATAAGAGAACGGAAAAACATTACACGTGAACATGAGATCGGACTGAGTCATGACCAAATACCGGATGGAGCCTTAGAATATTAGAATTGCAAATATTCAACACTGGCCTAACCTTGTTAAGGTAGAAACCATTATTAGATCAGATAAAAACCTTAACTTAATTTTGAGTAATATCTAGGGCATTCAAACGAGAAGCCCGATCACAACATTAGTCAAATGAAGTTCTGCAATATTTGTACACAGAGAGATCGGAGAACATCAGTAGGCAAGATTGGATGGTCCGGAGACCCGATATTGACTCGAACTCATTTGATAAAGACCAAGAGATCGGAAAACAATCTAACTTGAGTGTGAGATCGATTTGTTCCAGGGACGAGCGATCGGCAAGTTCGGAAAAGCTTCCTTGTGATTGGGATATCGATCGAGAACGAATAATAAAGTTTCAATTTTAAAAATTCCTTGACTTCGGAGATTCGCCAAAATATGGTGTCTACACATATTTCAAATCAAACCTAAAAATTTAAAATATACTAATTAACTTAAAAATTTATAAAAATTATTGTGTACCTTATTTGATAATGGTCTAAGAATTAAAGATTCTCAAAATTATCCACATAAAAGAAAAATGTTATAAAAAATGAAATTTTAAAAATTTCAAATCGAACCTAAAAATTTAAAATAAGCTAATTAACTTAAAAAAATTCATAGAAATTATTGTGTATCTATTTTAAGCATAATCCAATAATTAAAAATACTCAAAGTCATCCACGTTATCTAAGAAAAATATTTATTAAAAAATATAATTTTAAAAATTTAAATCAGGCTGGTTCCGATTTAGGGGAGAGGGAATTGTAATTGACCCCTTAGATTTATTTCGGTGCAATTTCAATTCAAAAACCGGAATCATTAATCCTGTTTAGTCTCGAATTTGATCCAAAACGATCTCGATCCAATTCATAGTCGGAACTTAACTGTGGTCGGGTCTAGGTTAACCTTTTCGGCTTTCAAAACTAAGGGTTCCTTTAACTCTTTTTTTTTTCATGACTTGACTTTTCTCTTTTTTTTTTAAAATATTATTAATATGCTAAATCAATTAAAATCTAAAAAATTAAACAAGTATAATCGCTAAATCTGCAAGTGTCGAAATCAAATCCTAATCAAAATCAATTATATAAAAAAAATTAAGTTAATATATATACTTTAATGTAGATAAAATATTCTCTTATTAATAATTTAAAAATTACATTTATCCCTTTTGATAACTTAAACATTCTTTAAAAATTATCACTTAGTGTGGTGGTTTAGTGGTAAGTTTTGAGAGTCAGAGATGTTCGATCCTTGTTCGACTTCTCGCACTGGCATTGATGGCTTAATATTGTTTCCGCTTGCAGTAATAGAGTGAATCGACCGCGGGTAATCCATTATTACAACTCTTTAGAAACTCATTATGGTTTGGCGGTAGGTCTCCCAATGAGAAAGTTAATAAGGGATTAAAAGAAATTCTTTAATCATAGACATTGACCTAAAGGACAATGACTGTCGCACACAGAAATCATTGGAATGTTGAAAAAAGAAATTGTAGAGACAGAAACATATAACTAGTAGACAAAAAATAAAATTCACACACTTGATAAATAGGTAACATTTTATTATAATTATTAATTATAATGAGACCCATTAAATAAATAATTATGATGAAATTAATATATGTAGATATTTTATGGTATAATTTTGTCTTATGTTAGACTTAAATTTTAATATTCAGATTTCAAAATTTATATGGTTAATATATTAATTTTTAAATATACATAATATTCAAAAAAGTTTACATTCACTTACCCTATGTATCTAAAGAAATCTCATAATGTATAAAGTGAATGATTCAATAACAGTAATGATTCTCCCTTCACGTTTGAAACTATCCAATTTTAGGCAATGATTTTTTACCAAATTGTATTTTGTTAATTTTTAATGAGTTTTTAGTGAAAGATAAATGTGAAAAAGTTGTGAAATATATTTTGAATCTTAATTGTGTCACTTTCTCTTGAGGGTAAATTTTGTTTTTCTTAGTTCTTTTAAGTTATTGAGGGTAAATATTATTTTATGTTAGTATTTGACATGAATCGATAATTTAATAATAATTTTTTTTAAATTGTAAATCAATTATATATATATAAGCAGACTTACTTATGTATATATGTTTATATATATATAAGCAGACTTACTTATGTATATATGTTTATTTACTATTAGATTATTATTTTATATAGAATATCCTACATAGAATAACCACTTTGTATAATTACTCAAAAAATTGACTCACAATGGCTTGTCATTTCATTTAAAATGTTATATTAAAGATTATCGTTGGACTTAATTTGATAATGATAATGTCATTATAAGATTATTGTTACTAATAAAACAATTTTCCTCACTAATACAACTTTTTAAAAATAATAAAGTTAACATCTAAATAGTGTCTTAGGTTATTTTTTATATGCATCCAACAAGAAAATATCTTATTTGTTATCTATTATCCATAACATATGTCAATATATTCATTACTAGCATAATGCTCATGAGTAATTTATAATTTATATTTTTTAATTATATTTTATATAAGATAAATTATTATTATTAAATTAATTTTAAATTAAAATTTCTTTTTTACTTAATTTAATTTGAATAAATTTTTACTTGTTATAATAATAAATTTTTAATTAATTTATGATATAATTAATTAAAAAATATATTTAATTCTTTTTATATATAAATTAATAGTAGTTCCATGATTACCTATTCAAAAAATAATTTAAATTTTATGAAATTTTAATATTTTATCTCATAATTTATGTAAATCAATATTTATTTTTTATAAATTATAAAAATACATTAAATTAATGAAAAAATAATATTATTTTAAAAATATATAAATATAATATTTTTTATTATTAATATAATAAAAAATTAAATTAATGATAATGAATTGAATTATTTAATTTTAATAATAATGAAAATATATAACATTATTATTAATTAAAAATATCATTCTATTATATTATTTTTTAAAAATACCATATCTAAGTATAAATTTTTTTTTGTGAATCTGATATATATTTTATAAAATAATTCTTTGATAAAAAAAGTTATCACTTTACATAAATTTATAATACAAAATAAATATATTTCATAAAACTTAAAAATTTAAGATATTTCCTATTAATATAATAAATATTAAAAGTACATACTATTTGTAACACTCCTTACCCGTCTATAGTGTAGCCGAGCAAGTTATACCACTCAGTGTGCCGGAGCACCAATTTATGTTTCTATTATAATTTATCCCTTTATAATTCATTTATTTTCAATTTTGATAAATCTGAATTTATCCGCAAATTTTATAGAAAATCCGGCAGAGAGGTCCCTTAGGCAAATCCTACATCGGCAAAGCACGGAGATGGTCTTGAGCTCAAAAAGTAATGATATATAAGATGGGGAAACTAATTACTAGATGCGCCTTTTGGTGGAATGGCCTGGAGAGTCGGAAAAACTCTAAGGTTAAGCGTGCTCGCTTGAGAGAAATCCTAGGATGGGTGACCTCCTGGGAAGTTCTCCATTCCACCTATGGGACAAAACCGTGAGGCTTATGGCCAAAGCGGACAATTCCTCTAATGGTTGGAGCCCGACCGTTACAATTGGTATCAGAGCCACTCGCGTGTCCTCTTGGGCGATAGTAGAGCAAACCTCAGCGAGGACGCTGAGTCCCGAAAGGGGGGGAGAAATGTTCCTTAGGCAAATCCCACATCCGTAAAGCACGGAGATGGTCTTAGGCTCAAAAAGTAATGATATATAAGATGGGAGAACTAATTACTAGAGGCGCCTTTTGGTGGAATGGCCTGGAGAGTCGGAAGAACTCCAAAGTTAAGCGTACTCGCTTGAGAGAAATCCTAGGATGGGTGACCTCCTGGAAAGTTCTCCATTCCACCTATGGGACAAAACCGTGAGGCTTATGGCCAAAGCGGACAATTCCTCTAGTGGTTGGAGCTCGACCGTTACACTATTTTTAAAAAAATAGATTTTATAATTTTGATACTATAATTTTAATTATTTTTAATCATTTTTATTTGTAGTTAAATTTTTTATACAATAATATTTGTAATTTATCTTTGAAATTCTACTTCTATATAAAAATATAGTTAAAAGATAATTTATGTATAAAAATATAGATATTTAATTAAAATTTAAAAATAATTATATTAAAAATTAATGATAATAAAATATGGATAATTAAAATATTAGTTATCATTACATTTGATATATAATTATAATAAAATAAAATATTCAAAGTTTAAGAAATATTAAATAACAAAATTTATAAAAAATTAATAATTAAATAAATATTAGTTAAATATATTTAAATAAATAATTTTTGAGAATGATAACTAATAAATTTTAAAAAATAATAATAAAAAAGTATAAATCAAAAAAAGATTTAAGAGTATTTAGGTAAAATAACAATACTTATGAGAAGAGAGTGTTTGATGTATATTAAATATGTCATATAACATATTATATATAGATAAAAAATGAAAGCCATTTAATTAAAAAATTAATTTATAATTAAATATTATTTAATTGAAAAACAGTAACAAATATTTAAATTTAATTTTTATAACAATAAAATACTTACTTGATTATTTCAATTAAATCGTCATAAGTTGATTATAATGATAATAATAATAATAATAAGTATTAATTAATCTGGAAAAAAGTGAAATAAAAAGAATATTAAATTATTTACATAAAAAATAATACATACTAATTATAAATAAGTCAGATATCTATATTTTATTTTTATAACTTTTTATGTAAACTACACTTTTTGTCTCTCAAATTTTTTAATAAAGATTTTATAATAAAAATAATAAAAAATATAACAATGTGATAAAAATATTTATTAAATATATAAAATAATTTAATGTTGATCAAATTATAAGATAGTTGATTATAAGATCATAAATTAATGGTTAATTTTTTTTAAACTAATGACCATCAATGACTTATTATTATTATTATTATTATTATGAAACGTCAAATATGGCAAATAATGTTTTTGTATAAATGAATTTATAAAAAATAAATAATTTCTAAATATTACATTTAATTATAAACAGTCTTCAATTTTTTAAAAATTAAATTTTAAAGAAAATAATAATTTAAATCATAAATGTTAAGGTAGTATTATAAATAATAATGATAATTAAAAGAGAAATAAAAAATTAAATAATAATTAGAAATTATAAAATAATATAAATAATTTTTAAGTATTATATTTAATTACAAAATGTTTTAATTTTAAAAATTAAATTTTAAAGAAAATAATAATTTAAAATATAAATATTAAGATAATATTGTAAATAATAATGATAATTAAAAGAGAAATAAAAAAATTAAATAATAATTAGTATAAATAAGAATATTTATGATTGATTATGAGATCACAAATTAATGGTCAATTTTTTTTTTAAATTAATGATCTTCAATGACCTTTTATTTTTTTTATTATTATTAAAACAGTAACAAGTAGCAAATAATATTTTTGTATAAATAAATTTATAAAAAAATAATACAAATAATTTTTAAATATTACATTTAATTATAATAAATTTTAATTTTTTTAAAATTAAATTTTTAAAAAAATAATAATTTAATTTACAAATATTAAGATACTATTATAAATAATAATGATAAATAAAAGAGAAATAAAAAATTAAATAATAATAAGTATTTATAAAATAATATAAATAATTTTTAAATATTATATTTAATTATAAAAGGTCTTAATTTTTAAAAATTAAATTTTAATAATAAATATGAAGATAATATTATAAATAATAATGATAATTAAAAGATAAATAAAAAAAATTAAATAATAATTAATATAAAAAAATATTTATTAAAGGTAAAACGTGATCAATTTTTCAAATAAAATGTTACATATCTTTTTTTAGAAATATCTCTTTGGTTAAGACCATTGTAATGAAGGGCTTTGTGCTATTCTTAAGATACAAATTTGCAAAATGAATTCATGGGTAAATAATTTTATTTAAAAAAAAAATTAAATTCAATATGATATATTATTAAATTTTTTTAATTAATTTTGTAGATAGATAATGTTGATTTATTGCAAAATTATCTATATAAAGAGATGGAAAAGTTTATATAATAAAAATTCATTTATGTGAGTTTTGATAAAAAAAAAATTAAAATAAAATAATAAGTCAAAATACTTGGTTCCATTTATTTGCTTTAAAAAATGTATATAATTATTTTAACACAACAAAATTTAAAACAAATGAAATGTATCCTTAAAATTATATAAAAAAATATTTTTTATGCACGCTTAAATCGGGTAAAATAGGTGTGACAATTATTTTTAAACTCGATTCAACCTATATTTATCAATTTTTCTTAATTTTATTCTAATTTTAATATTATTAGGGGTGGAGATGGGGAAAATTTCCTAATCTTGAATTCCCATAATCCACCAGATGATCATATATTATTATTATTATTATTATTATTATTATTATTATTATTTAAAGAGATAAACTTATGCTATATTATAATAAATTAAAACAAAAAAGAAAAAGAAAAATTTTCGCAGGAAAATCTGCTCCACATCTGATCTGGCCTGTTGCTGTTCCTAGAATAAAAGCGTAGTTGTTCACCTAGTTTTCCTTCCAGGAAAGACAGCCACAAAAAGCTTAACCGCGTACCCTACACGACGTTGCTTGCTCGATTGTCGAAAAGCGGAACCCATGCTGGAAAAAACAATTCTTTGCTTATTATTTTTTTTATTTTTTTAAATTTATTTTTATCTACTTATTAATAATAAAAATATAAAAAATATATTTACTTATTAACAATAAAAACTATATTTTTTAAAATAATTATTCAGTTTAAGTTATATAAAATAATATAATTTTTTGTAATAAAAATGGCATCATTTTTTAATTAAAAAATAAATAAATTAAGAGATTAAAGTGAAATTAACCGTCCAATCATAAAACTTTGGAAAGAGACGAAAGGTGAATCCAGAACGCGTAATGGAGTCCACGACCCTACGCTGCACCGCTTGCTTGACTTGTGGAAAAGCAAGGTCTATGCGCTTTTCACTTGAAGAAGGGAGATTATGAAATTGTTAGTGACGGAATCAAAAATTAATATTAAGGTGTGAATATTTTATATATATATATATTTTTTATAATTAATTAGAGTTAAAAAAATTAATTTTTAAATTTTAAAAATATTTTTCATAAAATATATATTGATAAATTTATTTTTAATTATGATATTAATTATTCAATTTGATTTATAAATAAATTATAATATAATTTTTGTTAAAAATGACATTATTTTTTATTAAACCATAATTGAAAGCCAAAACTTTAGTAAAATGTAACTTAAAATTATTTTCTAAATTTTAATAAAAAAATTTCAATTCACCCTTTAAAAATTGACATTGTAAACGAAAAAAATATATATTTTTTTAGTTTTCTTATAAATTTTTTCTATAAATTATCCTAATTTTTTTCGTAGTGAACAAGTCTTAGCCCAAAACGCTTAACCCCTCAATCAAGTCGTCCAAAGAAGAGAGGAGGCAATTGCCATGATAATAAGACGAAAGAGAGTTGATCTCTAATAAGTGTCCAGGTGTGTCAATTCTTATAAATCTTTTTTTTTTTTTTAAAGTAAAAATGAATACACGTTAATGGACCATACTATAAAATTATGATATTTTTAAAGGAATTTTTTTATCATATAAGTTTAAAGACAAACATTTTATTAAAATTATGAAAATTTTATTTATATGCACTAGCACTTATGAGCCACATACGCATTTATCCACAAGTAATATGGGTCATCTTAGTGATTGTTCACGTAGATTCCAGAATTTTCCTTATTGTTTCGAGTAGATTCCAGAATTTTTCCTGATTAACATAAAATAAAATATAGGAAAGAGACAAAACGCTAACCACCTAACAGAAGGAACCTGACCCTACAGGTCTATACAACACTGGTTGACTGGAAAAGCAGAACCTGTAAGTCCAAAAAAAATAACTCCTCAACGAAGTTGTCCAATTAGAGACAACTGAGATGGCAACTTCCATGATGAGAGGAAGAAGAGAGAACTGATATGAGAAGGCAACTTCCATGACAAGTTCTTGGTTAGTCTTTAAATACAGGTTAAATGGACTAGTGTCTTTACTCAGAAAAGAGATCAGACTAAAACAACCCACAAAGATTGATTTTGTAAAATGGAAATAGCCCAAGCCTTTGATATTTTTCCTCTAAATGATGCCCACTTCCCACCTTTCTTGGGCAAAAATGAAGAAGATGAGACTATGCTACTCTTAGATGCTGCATTTGCAGAAGAATTGCAGTTCCAGGAGGCTTTGAAGGCCTCTCTGATCACTTGTCAAATGCCAACTTCTGGGACAAGTGCCAAGCCATCGGTTCATGTGGAAGTAAGAGGAGAATCCTCTATGGGTTTCTGCGAAAATTGCCTGGGGAAAAAAGAAAATGATCAGCTGATCAAGAATGGGAACTGTCGTCACCCAATTTGCTTGGAATGTATAAGCAAGCATGTGGAGGCAAAGATCAAATTGGGCATGAAGACTTTTACATGTCCAGGCTTGAACTGTGAATGTGTCTTACAATTGGAGACATTTAAGAATGTTCTCTCGAAGGATGTGCTCAACCTGTGGGAAAAGGCACTGTCTACGAAGCTGGTTCCAAAACTTACTTGCAGGTCAGTGCATTTTATAGTTGAAAATGCAGCATTTACTTGGGTTGGTTTTTGGTGTTGGTAGTGATGTTAATTAGTATCGTTTTATTCGGATGAGCTAGATCTTGTTGATGATGATTCTTAATTAAGTTGTTCTAACTTCATTAGCCACTAAAATGATAATGCTTCAACTTTTGCTAACAATTTTAAACATTAGATGAATATGTTGGATTTTTGTGACGTGAAATTGTTTGTAAATATGTGAAAGAGAAAATGAAGTGAAAGAAATTCTCAATGATGGAGAGAATGCATCGAAACCATATTTGACGTATGGCATTTTGCTTGGTCAATATTGGTGGCATTATTTTGCTGGCAGCCACTGGCTGCCAACATGTATTCACATCAAATAACTGTCTGTTCTTTTAATTTTATATCTTGGCTATAAGTAGATATTCACTTCATGGCATGGGGGAAATCGAGTGATTTAGTAGAGCCATTAGGCTCTGCCTTCCATGTTTGAGTGAAAGCGTTTTTTTTTTTTTTTGTATTCCCTTTGTGGGTGGATAGACTTAGGGAACTCCTGCTGAACATTGGGTTAAGGGTAGGTAATTATGAGTGTGATCTCTTAAACTCTTACCCTTAGTATCTTGGTGTTGAGAATAGTTATTTAGTGTCTGTTTGGCATTGAGTTTAGAGAGTCAAAACTGTATTTCTGAATAAAAGCACCATTTTAAATGTTGTAGAAAAAAATAATTTGAAAAAAAACTATTTTGTTATTTTAGTGTTTCTGTAGATAAAACTTATTAAATTTAATTTTAAATTATTTTTAATACTCTTTAACTAATATTTTTATAAAAGTATAATAAACCAATTTCTATGATTAGATTCATTGATACTAGTGCTCACAAAAGTACAATGAATCTTAACACACATATAAGTGCGTGCGCGCGCGCGCATACACACACACATATATATATATATATTATGATAATACAGTAAAATATTTAGTCAAATCAAATTATAAGTATCAATAAAAAAAAACTATTCTCTTTAACTTATTATTATCATTTTTTTATTTATAAATTTTAAAAATATTATAAATAAATAGGTCAACTTAAAATTATAACTGATTTGCTAAGTCAAACACCCTTTACTTATGAGTTATAATGCTAAAATTTCTAATATAACTTATAAAAGAAAAAAAAAATTGCTAACTCTAGTGCGCATGTATATATATATAAACTTTTTCCTAATACTTATTTATAAAAATTTATTAGACAATATCATCTAATTTAAAATACATATAATTTCTCATACATAATTTAAAAAATTTATTAAAAAAAAAATCAATTTCCACATTAACATATCTTAAATAATATGTATGCATTAATATAGCATTTTAACTCATAATAAAATCATTTTCTTTTAAAAAAATTCTTATATAAATTATTTTCTCCACAAATTAATAATAATAATAATAATAATAATAATAATAATAATAATAATAATAATAATAATAATAATAATAATAATAATAAGAAAATTAACAATTAAAAAGAAATCCCTTTTTGGATATTTCTACACCTTATGTACCCAATATTATATTTTTTAATTCATTAAATTTCAATAAAATTAAAAGTTTAAAATATGTTAATTAATTTCAAAATTCACACAAATTATTGTGTACCTTATTTGATAATGATCCATTAAAGACGATCAAAATCATCTATATAATTTAAAAAAATTAAAAAAAATAATTTTACATATTGTCGCAAGGGTTTTGCGATCGCCAGACGAGTTCTCACCGAAGTAGAAAAAGTGAGGTGTTACCACTTTAATTTTGAGGGAAATTAAAGAAAACAATTTTTTGAAAATTAAAATCCACTTTGAAAACAGAGATTCTAGATTCGAGGTCCATACACTGGTGGGAAAGGTGTTAGGCACTCCACCTCGTCCCTCAACGAGGGTAAGCAGATTTAATGTTATGCTCTTTATAAATTAAAATTGATAATTAGAGGGTTGGAATGACGATGTTAATCCTTTGTGTGGATAAAAGGAATATTTGATATTTCACTATTTAGGGTTGCCCAAGAACACGAGTACATGAGATGACCCTTCAGTGAATAGTTGTTGTGTAATGGATTTTTGTTGGGGGTTAATTCGAATATTGAAGTTGCGATATTTTAATTTGGATTTAAGCTAAGAGAATTTGGTTAAGAACTCTCTCCCGATCTCTTAATGTATTCTGTTAAAATTTAAGCGGAAGATTTCGGGTAAGAACTCTCCCCCGATCTCTTAGTGTTAAGGGTTTAAGTTGAGAACTAGGGTAAGAGCTCTCCCCCGATCTCTTATTATATTTAGAATTTAAGTTGAGAATTCGGGTAAGAACTCTCCCCCGATCTCTTAGTGTATTTAAGAATTTAATTTGAGAACTCGGGTAAGAACTCTCCCCCGATCCCTTAGTGTTAAGAATTTAAGTTGAAAACTCGGGTAAGAACTCTCCCCCGATCTCTTAGTGTATTCCGTTAAAGATTAGACTGAGTTTGGGTAAGAACTCTCCCCCAAACTCTTAATGTGTTTACATTAAAAATTAAACTGAGTTCAGGTAAGAACTCTCCCCCGAACTCTTAATGTGTTTACGTTAAAAATTAGGCTGAGTTCGGGTAAGAACTCTCCCCTGAACTCTTAATGTGTTTACGCTAAAAATTAAATAAAGTTTGGGTAAGAACTCTCCCCCGATCTATTAGTGTGTTTATTAGAATGGCGTTTTGTAAGAACTTGGAACTAAGAATTTTGGTAAAGGGTCCTTCTTGACCCCTTTTTGTGGGAACAAAGTACCGAGGACACAAGAGACCCATGTACAGCTTTTCCTAGCCTACAAGACCTTATAACTAGATAGTAGATGAAAGACCGAACTCCTTGCCGATCTTCCGCATGATCGCTTTATTAGAACACTTTGATTAGCGATATCCGATCTCTTTTTAGTTGCTCGTCCGGGATCCGATCTTATCTTGATTCCCAATCTATTATATTATCACCTGGGCTTGTTCCGAAGCCTGACCTCATAACTTATTTGTTAATTTTGCTTCCGATCTATCCGACCTTTGCTACACCTATCTTCCTTTATCATTTTTCATTTATTCAGACCAAAACTCTCGTGTTAAAGTACCCCTGCCTATATTCTTTAGAGTATTTTCAAGTCACCTATGACTTGAATGTATACTCTCGAAGGAAATGAAAACTAAGTGACGATAAATGGACTTTGTGAGTGAATAGAAAAAAGGAGACATAGGAAATAACTTCGGGCCTATTCTGAGACTTAATATGACTGGATATAAAAGAAGCTTTAAAAGAAAACTTGAGAAAACAAACCAAGGGTATTTAACAAAATGACAGTGTAGACGCTTACCTGTGGAAAGTTGAGAAGACAGATGAGCTGACTCCGGTATCCACAAATCTTGCAAAAGTGAAAGCTGACGGCCGAAGGACTCGAACTTACCGAAATAATGGGAATAGGTTGGAACGAAGTTGAACTCGGGAGATAATGCACAGATACTAGAGCTGTAGGAATGAAGCGGAATGAAAATGGTTTTAGAGGGTGGTGCACAGGCACTGAAAATGAAAATCTTAGGGTTTAGAGCTCCTTTTAGTGAAATACTTCAGAAAACTAGTTTCTAAAGTTTCTCAATACTTCGATAGCTCAAAATGGCAAGACTGGATCAAAATCTAGATTCTTTCCACGATAATCACCACCTTCTTTTTTTTCGTCCCTTCTACAGTGTTGCACGCAGGTATTTATAGGGAATGGGTGCCCAAAATGAAGGGTCAGGATCTTATTAGGGGGAGACAGAGGGCTCAGATTCAAAAGGACATAATCTGATATTCGAGAATTAAAGAGAATCAAAATGGAGGGTCGAAATTCTGTTCAGAATATCCGTCCTTTCTCTTCTTAAGCCAACGGTCAAGGATCTTACCTTACGAAATGGATCCAAAGGCTGGGAATAAAAAGCGCCAAATTTGTCATCTGCTTTTGATCTGAGGGCTCTAGATCCATCCTTACAATTATAATTAACAGTAGAGATCGAGATGTACAGGGCTGCTTTAACTGTTTTGGCGTCTGGCGGTTAGGAGGTCGTCTTTGCAAATGAGATGTGTGGTGAGGATCTGATCATGCCTGCGATGCTTTAACTAACTCAGATCTGACGGTGGGGAAAGCTAATTGAAGGCTATGATTGGTAGTTGTTCAACTCCCTGAGTTCTCCGATCTCACGGGTCGTTCCTGGCTTTTCTGATCTTCCCATTGTGACCATTCCCTTTTAAGGGTTATTATTCCAATCTCTACCCCTTGCATCACGTCCAATCTTATTTCCCGGTCTCTCTCATTCTGATCTTTTGAGATCGCCCAAATGATATAATCCGATATTTTGAGATCGCCTAACTGATGTAATCTGATCATTTAGAAATGAAATGAAATTTTTGTTTGAATGTTTTTGTTTTGTTATTGCATTGATTATTTTTTCAATCTCTGATGAGTGTACCCGATCTGATCCCTAGACGAATCTCTATTCGTCGATCTATAGGTTTGGAAGTTTGTACAATCCAATGATCTTAATTAACCGATCTCATTTATCCAATTTTTATTATGTTTCTGGAACCTTCTTGCGATGTGTCAAGGTGGAAGCCCGGTTTTGCTAACTAATGTATCGCTTGGGACTTCATGAGCATTTAATACTCAAACGGGTATAAATAGGGGAAAGGTGAGTCATTTGTTTCCTTATGTCATTTTCAGACCTTCCCCTAGCGATTTCAGCTCTTCCTCTTGCTTTCTAAAGTTTTCAAGCACTGATTTACACTCTGGTAAGGGTTTTGATCTTTTCTTGGTTATTTTTCCTTTTTTTTTTTTTTTTTTTTCTGAAAATGAGCGGCACCGATGGTCAGAGAGCTGCTAGTCCTCCCTCCGTCCATATCTCATGGACATCGGATGAAGTTGAGATGGTCAGGCCAAGCGGGCAACCCGAACCTTCTACGACCTCTGTCTCAATCCACGGTTGGCGGCCCAATCAACAAGCATCTTCTTCAGGGAAAGAAAATTTACCCATGGATGAGTCGCCATCAATCTTCCAGGAAACCGATCTTCAGTCCATTAGTCAAGAATACAACCATCGGACTAACTCCAATGAGCTCATCCGATGTCATGGCGATCACCGAGCTAATCATTTCTTTGAAAAAAATGACATGATCATGGTATATGAAGAACAATTGAAAGTCGGGCTTTGGTTCCCCCTGAACGAATTCTTTAAAGCCGTTATGAAGTTCCATCAAGTATGCATAGCCCAAGTGCACCCGAACTCTTGGTGGATCCTGGTGGCTTTCAGAGGTTTATGCCGAGCTAAAAAGCTCGAGCCTACAGCAAAGATTTTTGCTGAGTTGCATAGGCTCACTTGATGAAAGGATGACGAGTATTGGTTTTTCCAAGCCAAGCAGCACTGTGGGTTTTTTACCGTTCTCCCTTCTTCATTGAAGAATTGGAAGAATCGGTTCTTTATATTGAGGAGTAAGATTCCGAATGGCTTCAAGGGTATCCCACGCAGTTGGCAGTACCTGGTCCCTTCAGTTCCAAAGAAGATCGCCCTAAATAGAGACGAGGACGTCATGGTAAAGGAATTGAAGGACCAGGCGGCTATTCATAAGTATTCATGTCTAGATGCGGTAATGGTCGAACTAAAGTGGTGGCTAATACAGATGATCGCCAATGAGGATTATGAGCTACAGCTCTCTAACCTCGGACCCGGGATTGGTATAACCTAAATCTTTAGCCTCCCGACTTAGGTGATCTCACTAACTTGTTTTCCGTGCAGGAATGGCTGGAAGCTAGGGCGCGAAGGAGAGTCACAAGAGAAAAAGGGAGGTCGCCCAGAAGGTACAAGAAATGAAAATTGCCGCTATATCTCAAACACTGGGGCGAGACTCGGTAGAAGTGCTGAGCTCTTCGTCCTGACCTTCGAGGCAACCGATCCCAGAGACAGATATTGCTCTTTCCCCTCATTGACAGGAAGAACTGCCACCTCCGCCGGTTTCTTCAAGTGTGCAGGGAGGGTTTTCTCAACCTGCTGTGAGGACCCTCTCTCGTGGTGCTCAGGTCCTCCTCTAGTCGCTAGAGAAGAATCGCTCGATTTGGAGGAATCCTGGACTGGCCAAGGTTTTGGGTGCCACCATCTGCTTCCAGGATGATTAGAATAGGCTGACTCTGGATAGCATTGACGATCTCCTGGCTCAGACGATGAGCTTGAGCGTAGAGAGCCTTGTGAATCAACATATAATCAGAGAAAAGGCTCATCTCTTGAGACAGGAAATTCTGAAGGCGGTCCAGGACGCGGCTTCCGTTAGATCCCAACTTTCGTCTACTCAGGACTACATCACCGAGATTGAGGGTCAAACAAAATCTTATGAGGGCAGGATAGCCGAACTAGAGCGTGAACTTGAAGAAGCTCGTGTCACACCTTACCCCTTTGTAAGGCATAACATGATCCCGTAGAATACCTAATGAACTACCGAACTTCACCTACTGATAACTCATTAAGTACCCTACAAGGGATTTTAAAACAATTTTCTTACATTTTGGAAGTGGTGAGTATTTTGGTAGGAATTAAAATCATTTATTCAAAGCTTATAAACTAGTAAAAATTTTTGTCCAATTAAATTTTACCGCAAATTTTATAAAAATTTTGACAGAGTTTCGTTTGTACTTGGAGAAAACAGTTCTTCAAATACCTGAGAAAAACACTTTCAAAAATTTTCACAACTCCCAACCACCAAATAATTTCAAGTCAACTCAATTTAATCCACTTCAAAAATAATTCCACAATCCAATCAAAGTTTATCATCTCAAAATATTTAATAACTTCATTCACAGTGTATAAAGTATGAAATTCACAAACTACAAATATTAATTTACAAAAAGAAGTTCCAAAAATAATATTATTACAACTTATTATACAACTGCTCACTTTACATTGATACTTATGACATTACAGTATTTACATCAAAATAACTATAAGGGTATAAAACAATACCCGCATCTAAAAGGTCAATGAAGTCTTCAATATCGATAGCGACTCACTCACCGCTTTCTTGCTCTTATCAATGACAAAGAAACAAGCTATCGCTGAGTATAAAAATACTCAGTGGTGCACAATAAAAATTTGAAATACAATACATAAATCATTCATTGCCAAAACACAATTTAAATACTTCTCAATCACATTTCACAAAGTATCAAAACTCATAATAACACAATTTAGTCAAATAATTTAAGAACACAGTGTTGCCAATTCATACACAACTTAAGCCATGACACAAAATTTCCGATCAATGCTGCGTTGTACACCACGACAAAGCAATCTACAACCCCACTAATCGAAATCAATAAGGGAGGTGGCTAGTTAGCTAATGAATACTCATCCGATCTACAACCTCAACTGGTAAACCAGAGAGGAAGGAAAATAATCGATCTCACCCCATAAATGGAGGAGGAGTAATGTGATACTGTCATGCTAAGTGTGAACACAAAATCAATTCAAAACAATTTATTCAAATAATTCATGAGAAATCCAATAAATTTCCAAAGTCATAATTTCATTCACAAGATGGCAACACAATTCATAATTTACTTCAAATTTTCATAAATCACACAAAATCAATTTTTCAATGACAAAAGGCTCAAATAAGGTTTATTGTGCACAAACCTGATGTGAGTCGCGTCTAGGCCTTGACTCAGTCTCTCCGAGCTTCCAAGTCTTTTTCAGCTGAAACACACAGTTTCACAGTGTTTCAGTATCATAACTTAGCATAAATCCAAAAATAAATTTAACTTCACTTTTACCTAGCTCTAATGTGCTAAATTTGACGTTCCTTAAATTTTTGTGTTTCGGGTTACTATTCACTATACTATTCAAGTCAAATTATTGAATTTCTAAGGCTTAATAGGTATGGAAATTCCAACTACACCCACATACCATATTTTGGTCACCAAACTTGTTGGTTTTGGTCATTTTCTCAAAACTTAAGTCTTTTAGGCAAAATTGTCAATTTTCAGTTTTTGGTGTGTAGGTTGCACTGTTCCATTGGTCAATTTTTTGTTGGAATTTGGCAAAACTTTCTTCATAGAAAATGTTCCCTATTGTCTTAAGTTTATTCTCCTTTTTGAATCACTCCAATTAGAGTTTTGTAGCTCAAGTTATAGTTAAATTACGGTTACTGTTCATGCTACAGATTTTTGTTCTGGCAGATTTATTGATCCAACTTCGTTCAGCAATTTGATCAAGTTGAGTCCATAATTTGGTCTAATTTTCTTCATATGAAATGTTCTACTATACCTTAGGTTTTCATCGGTTCAAGAATCACCTAAATCGAAGTTTTCTAGAGAGAGTTATAGCCATTGAAACTTTACTATTCATATGATAAATCTGCAGTCTGCAGATTCAGTGATCCAACTTTGCTCAGTAATTTGATTGGGTTAATTGGCAAAATTTGGGTTAGTATTCTTCATGAAAGTTTTAGGTCTATATCTTATCTAACCACTGATAAAATTTCGGATCATTTTGACCTGCCTAGCTCGAGTTATGACTAAATGAACAAACACTGTTCATTTGGTCAGTTTGTACAGGGCAGCCTGCAATTTTTCAACTTTGGTCAATTTGTTCACTAGGTTTTAGTCACTTTTTGGGCATGCTTCCTAAATGAAAATTGTGTCACTTAGTGCCTATTTTCATACCCAATTGGTCCCATATCAATTGGACTTGTAAAATTTCATTTTTAGTCCGTCAAAGTTGATTTGATCACGCTGTAGCAGCATGACCACACTCCCTCCTAATTTAACTTTAATTCCAACCCTTCTAACACACTTAATTAGGTCACAAATGACCATTTCTCAACTCAAATAAGGTTAAAGACACAATTTACAAGTTTTTTACATTTTTTGTCTCTAAACCCTAATGTCCAAAACCCTAAGTTTGTCCAATCTTCACAATTCATGTAATCTAAATATACAATTCACATATATAACATCTATTCACCAAGATTTCATGTTTAACCTAACTAAATACCATCAAAACCTTAAGGTTCCATGGCTGCCACATTCTCTCTTCTCTTATTTAAGCATGATTTCCTTTATTTCTAAGGCAATTTCATCACACACAAACTTAAATTCATGAATTCAATAAGAGTCTAAACTTGAAATTGCACTTACCTCAATTTGTAGATTTCAATCTTCAATTTTTCTCCAAGTTTTCTTTTCCTTCTTACTCCCAAAGTGTTTATTTAGGTCTAGGGGTAAGATTTACTTAAGGACTTTAGGGAAATTTATGGTTAAATTGGGGTGTATGAAGCTTAAATTGGGAGCTTCAATGGAGTTTGAGAGAGAGAGCTAAGGGAGAGAGAAAATGGTTTGGAAGGGAAGAAGAAGACAATGATTTTTTTTTCTTTTCTTTTCTTTTCTTTTATTTACTTATGGAAGACCCAAAAATTCCAATTAAGTAAATATATTAAGTATCATCTTTATGGCATCATGCATGAGGTCATGCATGATGTCATCACCTTTTGACTTTTTCATTTTCTTTTTTTTTCTATTTATTTTTTTATTAGTCCTTTAATTTAATTCTCGATTCTGAAATTTTCTTTTCTCCGATTTTATTTGTGCTTAGGTCAGAGTCACTCGGGTCAATTGACCAAATTGCCCCTCACCAGTTCATCCTGGTTTGCAAATAATTCAGTATTTCTTTCGGCTCCCTAACCTAATTATTTGACTGGCTTAACAGTTCTTTTTCGTGATTTTCTTTTTTCCACTGTGTTCGTAATGGTCCTAAGGACCGCAGCATCACATTTTGCGGTTCGAAATTCGAGTTTAAATCGACTTCGCAGTCGTTCCCGAGAAAGTCACCCATCGCTGTGACTCTCGGCTCGTTTAACTTCTTATGTTCTGTTTTTCTTATTTATGCTTAACTAATTGACAATTACTAATTATTTGTGTTTATAGCTTATTTAGTTGTCTTAAGTGTGGTTCTAATCCCCTTAATTGTCCGGACCGACTCAGCCACCGAATGCTGAGATCTACTGTGCTATGCAAACGGGGTGTTACAAATGTCCGCTAAACCGCGATTTCATTCGCCTTACCGAGGAGATCAGAGTGAAAGAAGAAGAGGCCCTGATGAGGGAAGCTGGTGCTTATGTGAATGCTCATGGCGATCTTCTGGCCGAGCTTGTAAACCTGAAGAAGACTTCTCCTGGATGGTGGATCTTACCCCTAGAGATGAAGAGGAGAGCGAGGAGAAGCTTGAGAGAGAGACGGAGGATGAAAGAACTGACAATGTACCAGGAGAGCAGGTTGGGGGAGACCCTCCTGCCGAATGACTTGTACATTTTTATTTTGAAATGAATCGAAGTTTTTTGGTCAATTTCTTGATGAGATCAGAAAGCATTCAAACCAAATTGTCTGAGTACTTAATTGATTGAATGTAGTTAAACATTAAACCTGAGAGCAGCTATTAATCAAAAGATAAGAGATTGGAAAAACATTACACGCGAACATGAGATAGGACTGAGTCATGACCAAATACTAGATGGAGCCTTAGAATATTAGAATTGCAAAGATTCGACACTGGCTTTACCTTGTTAAGGTCGGAACCATTATTAGATCGGATAAAAACCTTAACTTCATTTTGAGGAATATCTGGGGCATTCAAATGAGAAGCCCAATCATAACATTAGTCAAATGAAGCTCTGTGATATTTGTACACAGAGAGATCAAAGAACATCAGTAGGCAAGATTGGATGGTCTGGATACCCGATATTGACTCCAACTCATCTGATAAAGACCAAGAGATCGGAAAACAACCTAACTTGAGTGTGAGATTGATTTGTTCCAGGGACGAGCGATCGACAAGTTCGAAAAAGCTTCCTTGTGATTAGGGATATCGGTTGAGAACGGATAATAAAGTTTCAATTTTAAAAGTCCCTTGACTTCGGAGGTCGGCCAAAATATGGTGTCTCCAGCTGCCCCTCTTTACATAATTTCTATTAAAGAGAATGAAGTTCTCTTGTATAGGAATTATGTAAAGATTCAGACCTAGATTTTGGACGGCTGGGATATTAGAACCAAAGATCAATAAGAAATTAAATGATAAAAATTAAAATGCTGAAAAGTAAAATCAACTTGGATCTTGAATCCAGAGATTGATAGCAGAAAATTAAATGCTGAAAATTAAAATCAACTTGGATCTTAACCCAGAGGTTGATAACAGGAAATTAAAATGCTGAAAGTTAAAATCAACTTGGATCTAGGAACCAGAGGTTGATGACAGAAACTTAAAATGCTGAAAATTAAAATCAACTTGGATCTAGGAACCAGAGGTTGATGGCAGAAAATTAAAATGCTAAAAATTAAAATCAATTTGGATCTAGGAACCAGAGGTTGATTATAGGAATTGAAAATTAAAATCAACTTGGATCTAGGAACCGGAGGTTGATTATAGGAATTTAAAATACTGAAAATTAAAATCAACTTGGATCTAGGAACCAGAGGTTGACGACAGGAAATTAAAATGTTAAAAATTAAAATCAACTTGGATCTAGGAACCAGAGGTTGATGACAGGAAATTAAAATGCCGAAAATTAAAATTAACTTGGATCTAGGAACCAGAGATTGATGACAGGAAATTAAAATACTGAAAATTAAAATCAACTTGAATCTAGGAACCGGAAGTTGATGACAGGAATTTAAAATGCTGAAAATTAAAATCAACTTGGATCTAGGAACCGGAGGTTGATGACAGAAATTTAAAATGCTAAAAATTAAAATCAACTTGGATCTAGGAATCAAAGGTTGATGACGTGAAATTAAAATACTAAAAATTAAAATCAACTTGGATCTAGAAACTAGAGGTTGATGACGGGAATTTAAAATGTTGAAAATTAAAATCAAATTGGATCTAGAAACCAGAGGTTGATGACAGGAATTTAGAATGTTAAAAATTAAAAATCAACTTGGATCTAGGAACCAGAGGTTGATGACAGGAAATTAAAATGCTGAAAATTAAAATCAACTTGGATTTAGGAACCAGAGGTTGATGACAGGAATTTAAAATGCTGAAAATTAAAATCAACTTGGATCTAGGAACCAAAGGTTGATGACAGGAAATTAAAATGCTGAAAATTAAAATCAACTTGGATCTAGGAACCAGAGGTTGATAACAGGAAATTAAAATGCTGAAAATTAAAAATCAACTTGGATCTAGGAACCAGAGGTTGATGACAGAAAAATCAACTAAGAGGTTGAGGGTATGAAATGTTGTGTTTGTACCTCTAATGATCACAAAGCAAACCTGACACAAGATGTTCCTCAAATCAAAGTGTACTTAACAAGGCCCCGAAGATAGATGATTAATGGAGAGAGCGAGTCCCAAGGCTTGACCTACAATTTTCTCCTTCTACTCACTTTTTCAGGATGCCCTTTCCGGTTTTCACTCCTTTCTTATTTTGCAGAAAGCGCCCTTGTGGGTTTTCACCCTCTTTCACACCTTTTTCTAGGAGCGCCCCTTCAGGTTTTCACTCCTACAATTTTTTTTTTCAATCGCCTGGCCATCGTTCATCCCCTGCAAATCTCATAGCAAAGTACATAAGGTTATCAATATTCAAATCCTGATCTTATAATAAAGTTTTAACGAATTAATAGCGTATATATGAGAAAAATAGATTAGAGTGAAAGACCAATTTTATTATGGCTTAAAAACAAAGGTATAATTTCAAAGGAAAAGGGTACAAGAATAGACCTCACAAATTCCTTATAGCTAACTTTGAACTTCCTTAACTGCCACTATTTCAAGTAATCTTCTGACGAACGTTCATACCGTGGTCACTTATTACCTCTTCTGGTCTTGGGCCCCCTTTCTTATTCCTCCGTTTTCTGGTCCTAGGAGCGCCCATTCAGGTTTTCACCCCTAGAGGATTTTTTTGTTCTTTTAGTCACTTTTTCAGGATGCCCTTTTGGGTTTTCACCCCTCACTCATTTTGCGTAAAGCGCTCATGTTTTCGCCTCTCTTTCACACATTTTGCTAGGAGCGCCTTTTGGATTTTCACTCTACATTTTTTTATGCATAATATCTCTTGATAGTATCTCGCATTCACTGTCTTGGGAATTCTTCACCGTCCATATGAGTCAAGATCAGTGCACCGCCGAAAAATGCCTTTTTAACCACATAGGGTCCCTCATAAGTTGGTAGCCATTTGCCCCGAGGATCATTTTGATTTGGGAGGATCTTTTTCAAAACTAGATCTCCCGATTGGAACTCACGCGGGCAAACGCCTTTGTTAAATGCTCTTGCCATTCTCCTTTGACATAATTGCCCATGACACACTGTTGCTAGTCTTTTCTCATCTAGTAGATTCAGTTGGTCTAACCTCAATTGGATCCATTCTCACTCGTCAATTCCTGATTCTTTTAGAATTCTCAGGGAGGGAATTTCCACCTCTATAGGTAAAACAACTTCCATTTCGTAGACTAATGAGTATGGAGTTGCCCTAGTCGATGCCCTTACGGAGGTCCGATAAGCATGAAGGGCGAATGAAAGTATATCATGCTAATCTTTATAAGTGACGGTCATCTTCCTGATTATTCTCTTGAGATTTTTATTAGCAGCTTCCACCGCTATGTTCATTTGGGGATGGTATGGTGATGAATTGAGATGCCAAATTTTGTACTGGTCACATAAACTTCGGATCTTTGGGCCATTCAAATTCTTAGCATTATCGGTGACAATTTCACTAGGAAGGCCATGTCGGCAGATAACATTGTTCTTGAAAAATTTGAGGAATGTATTTTTCATGATATAAGCATATGACATTACCTCAACCCATTTGGAAAAGTAGTCAATAGCCACCAGGATGAACCTGTGCCCATTGGATGCCTTGGGATTAATAGGACCAATTACGTCGATGCCCCACATTGCAAAAGGCCAAGGTGAGACAAGATTAAAAAGCTGATGAGGCGGGACATTTATCGGATCAGCATAAATTTGGCATTTATGACACTTCCGAAAGTACTCAATGCAGTCTTTTTCCAAAGTAGTCCAGAAGTATCCCCGTATCATGATTTGCTTGGCCATCACATGCCCATTGGCGTGAGTAGCGCAATTCCCCTTATGAGTTTCAAAAAGGATCCTCCTTGCTTCTTTTGCTTCCACGCACCTCAACAATTCGCCATTGGAGTTCCTTTTGTACAAAATTTCTCCACTAGGGAAGTATCCCAGTGCTAATCTCCTGATCATTCTTCTTTCATTTCTACTTGCCCCGGAAGGGTATTCCCTGGTTTTGATATAGACCTGGATGTCATGATACCAGGGTTTATCATCTGTTTCTTCTTCGATCATGAAGCAGTATGCCGGCTCACTCCTTGTTTTGATTTACAACTCCTGTGTTATCTGTCCCTCTTCCATTTGAGTCATGATAGCTAGAGTGGCTAAGGCATCGGCGAATTGGTTCTTGTCACAGTTGAGGTGAGTGAAAGAAATCTCTTCTAATTTCTTGATCAATTCTAGGAGATACTTTTGATACGGGATCAATTTCGAATCTTTAGTTTGCCATTCTCCTTTGACTTGGTAAATGATCAAGGGCGAATCTCCGTACACCTCTAATTTCATGATCTTCAATTTGATGGCAGCCTGTAAACCCATCACACAGGCTTCATACTCTACAACGTTGTTGGTGCAGTCGAACCTTAGCTTGATAGCTATTGGGAAGTGTTTTCCATCTGGGGATATCAAAACTGCTCCAATCCCATTGCCGGACAAATTGACCGCTCTGTCGAAATACATTTCCCATGCGTCATTTGGTTCTTTGTCATCGCTGTTGACTTCATTAACATACTCATCAAGAAATTCAAAATCTAGGGCTTCATAATCCTGGATCGGGTTTTCTGTTAGGAGATCAGCAATCACATTTCCTTTCACTGCCTTTCTGGTCATGTAGACAATGTCATATTGAGAAAGTATGACCTGCCATTTTGCTATCCTCCATGGCATGAATAGGCTTTCAAATACATACTTGATTGGGTCCATTCTGGAGATGAGCCACATTTTATGATTCAACATGTAGTGCTTGAGTTGATTTTCCGTCCATGCCAATGCGCAACAAGTTTTCTCTAGGAATGAGTATCTCGACTCGCAATCATTGAATTTCTTACTTAAATAGTAAATGGCTCTTTCCTTTCTTCCCGTGTCATCGTGTTGTCCCATAACACAACCCATCGAGCTCTGCTGAACTGTCATATATAGAATCAATGGCCTTCCCATCACTGAAGGAACCAATATTGGCGGGTTTGACAAGTACTATTTAATCTTTTTAAAAGTCTCTTGACAAACTTGATCCCACTAAGCGGTATTATTTTTCTTGAGTAGTTTAAAAATGGGCTCAGCTTTAGCAGTGAGATTGGAGATGAACCTCGAGATGTAGTTCAGTTTTCCCAAGAAACTGCGCACCTCCCTTTCTGTCTTTGGGGATGGCATTTCTTGAATGGCTCGAACTTTATCTGGATCCATTTCTATTCCCTTCTCGCTTACTATAAATCCCAATAGCTTACCCGACCTGGCCCCAAACATGCTAAGAGGGTTCAGCTTCAGTTGATACTTCCTAAGCCTTTCAAACACCTTTCTCAACACCTGTACGTGACTTTCTACCCCTCTGGATTTGATGATCATATCATCCACATATACTTCTACTTCCTTATGCATCATGTCATGGAATAATGTGACCATGGCGCGTTGGTAGGTAGCTCTGGCATTCTTTAACCCAAAGGGCATGACCCGATAGCAGAATACCCCCCATTGGATGATAAAAGCAGTTTTGTCTTTGTCCTTCTCATCCATGGGGATTTGGTTATACCCTGATGCCCCGTCGATACATGAACATCTTCCCAATCCTGCAACATTGTCTACTAGCACGTCTATGTGTGGGAGAGGGAAATCATCCTTCAAGCTTGCCTTATTAAGATCCCTATAATCAACACATACCCTTACTCTTCCATCCTTCTTTTTTACCAGGACAACATTAGCTATCCACTGAGGGTATTTGACCACTTTTAGGAATCCAGCATCATACTGCTTTTTGACTTCATCCCTAACTTTGAGCAGCGTGTCGGGGTTCATTCTTCTCAACTTCTGTTTCACTGGAATTGTCCCAGGAATCAGAGGGATCTTATGCGTTACTATTTGACGGTCAAATCCCAGCATGTCATCATAGCTCCATGAGAATACATCAATGAATTCCTTGAGCAAACTGACCATACTCTCTAACTCTTCGTTATTCATGACCTTAAGTTCCCTCTTTATTTCCTCAGTCCCCAGATTTATGGTGTGTGTTTCATCCCCACAAGGCACTAGGGAAGGTTCACCTCTTTCACCCTATTCTTACACAGAGTCTTCTTCGGAATCACTTGAACCAATGGTAGTTATGGGAGTTTCAAAGTTAACATAAGGAATTTCAGAGTTAATTGAATTATTAGGTCTGGATTGGTCAGTGGCCCTGGAGAAATGAAAGTGGAGTATATATTAAAAAAATGGATTTTAATGGAGAAAGGAAAAGAGAATTGTACACAAAATGCGCTATTAATTTATTAATACTGCAATCATAAGAAAAAGGGTCCATTTACAGCATTACACTTGTCACCATGGATAGAATAATCAAGTGTTGATAACAAAATGCACTTTACTAGGGATTAAGCAGGGGGATATCTTCTGCTTCCCAATTATCAAGCTCTTGCCCCTTAGCAATGTGTGAAATCAGTGCCTCGGACAAGGAGACATCGATGGATGGTTCTTTAGGAGGCTCTTCGCTTTCATCCCTAGGTTCTATCATATTCACGCCATTGCCTGCACCATGATTAGGTAATGGGTTTGAAGTGACGTTGGGAAGAGAGCCATTTCTCTCAATTTTTAGCCATCCATTCCTGATCAGAGCTTGTACCTTTCCCCGAAGAGCTCCACAATTGTCGGTTGAATGCCTCAGTGCCCCACCATGATATTCACATCGGGCATTAGCATCATACCACCTTGGATATGGTGGCTGAACCGGGTCAAGGAGGATGGGCACTATCTGATTTATACCCAGTAGGTTTTGGTAGATTTCACTAAGAGGGAGAGGTAGATCAGGATTCCTTGGCGGTCTTGGGTTGGTTTGAGGAGTAGATGGTCTCAATTGAACAGGTTGAGCAAAGTGTCCGGGTGGTAAGCACTATGGTGGATATTGTGGGCGAGGGTGAGGATAATTGGAAAAAGGGGGAGGAATGTTTGCTATTGTTGGTCCTTGAGTTGGAGGGTATGGCTAAAAGTTATTTTGGGGGAGTGGTGGTTGGGCTTGCATGGTGATAGAGTGTGCATCACCATGGACAGAATGTTTGCTATTAATTTATTAATACTGGAATCATAAGAAAAAGGGTCCATTTACAGCATTACACTTGTCACCATGGATAGAATGATCAAGTATTGATAACAAAATGTACTTTACTAGGGATTAAGCACGGGGATATCTTCTGCTTCCCAATTATCAAGCTCTTGCCCCTCAGCGATGGGTGAAATCAGTGCCTCAGACAGGGAGACATCGATGGATGGTTCTTTAGGATGGGCACTATCTGATTTATACCTAGTAGGTTTTGGTAGATTTCATCGAGTGGAAGGGGGAGAGGTGGATCAGGATTCCTTGGCAGTCTTGGGTTGGTTTGAGGAGCAGATGGTCTCAATTGAACAGGTTGAGCAGGTGGTCTGGGGTGGTAAGCAACTTGCAGTGGATATTGTGGGCGAAGGTGAGGATAATTAGAAAAAGGGGGAGGAATGTTTGCTATTGTTGGTCCTTGAGTTGGAAGGTATGGCTGAAAGTTATTTTGGGGGAGTGGTGGTTGGGCTTGCATGGTGATAGAGTGTACATCACCTTCTTTCTTCTTTCCAAAACCAGTGGTTTTCTTTACAGAGTTTTCTCCAGTCAACTCCTGCAATCTTTCTAACCTGAGGTTAGCTTCAATTCTTTCACCGGCCTGGATAATGTCAGAAAAACTGTTGGACGTAATTTCGATCATTAGATTGAAGTACGGGGCCTTCAAGGTTTCAATGAAGAGAGAGCAGAGTTCATTATCCGTCATCGGAGGATAAACTTTAGCCGCCTTTTCTCTCCACCTCTGGGCACACTTCTTAAAGCTTTCCTTTTTCCTTTACACTAGGTTTTGGAGGTCTCTTCTTGTGGGGGCAACATCACAATTGAACTTGTACTGCTTGAGGAAAGCATCAGCCAAATCTTTCCAGGAGCGTAATCTACTCCTACCCAATTGTATGCACTAACGTAAGGCTGCCCCTGTGAGACTTTCATGGAAAAAGTATATCAAGAGTCTGTCATCTTCTGTGAGAGCGGACATCTTAGCTATATAAGTGGCTAAGTGGATGCGCGGGTCTGAGTTTCCATTGTATCTGTCAAATTTCGAGACTTTAAATTTCGGTGGGACAACCACATCTGGTGCTAATCTCAGTGATGACACATCGACTGAGCCGTACATATTTAATCCTTCGATAGCTCTTAATCTTTCTTCCAGAGCAGATAACTTCTCATTTCCTCTTTCTCTACTTTCCCCTCCTACTGCATGAGCTATTCCCCCAGTTGGAGAATTGTTTGCGGAGAAAACTGAAGGGATTGGTGCTGAAGGATGAAATTCCACATTCGGGACAGCTTGGTGATAAGAGATAGGAATTTCACAGCTAGAGAATGTTGGATTAAAGGTGATTGTCGGATCAGGAATAGGAGGCTAGAAGGTGAAAGAGGTTGAAGCTTGATGGGAATCAACCGTTGTTGCAAGTGGTGGAGGTAGTGGCAAATTTGGTTCTTGTGTAGGTCGAATGGTTTCTCTACTTTGGGACATCTCCTTCATCAGTTTCATCAGCTGTGAGACTTGGTCTCCCAATTTTGAAACTTGTCTCTGTAGGTTCTGCACTTGTTCTTTGTCAAGACCCAACCTATGGGCCAGACCGGCACTAGGACTTAGGCCAGCCTAAAGCCCCCGAGGCCCGTAGTAAGCCTAACTATTCCTCAACCCAACTCTAAGGCCCATTTGGGCCCAATTTCAAGAATTCAACCGAACAGAGTCCGGCCATAAAATGGACCTTTCAACGAGGAGTTTTTGACTCACCCAACCTGTAAACACAATATATAATCAATTGGGGAGCATACTCAAATGTCACAAAATAAAATGGGAGCTCACTCCTCATCCAAATCCAACATGGTAATTATATTATGCACTCCAAATCAAATAAATATTTCTAACACATGGAAATTCTAGGAGTTAATAGAATTTACAAATAATAATAAACGACTCGTGAAGAAGAAAAGCAGTTAACCACAACAAATATCCTCTTGTAGTCGGAAAATAATGAATAGGAGTGAGCGTTCAACTCAGAGAGTAAAATATCAATTTTAACCATAATCTCTATAGCTATCTAAAGCTAATGCACCCTGTGAAGTGAAATGCAACATCGTCAATATTTTCACATCATAACACCAAAAAGGTCATTTGGAGCACTCACACACCCGATAATGTCAAATAATACATATATGGGAGCTGATCCCCTATACAACCCTCTTAATCCAAACTGTGCCAGCAAAGAACTCAAGCTCGGACTTTTGCTTAATAAACCAAATCGGGGTCCTAGTAAAGAACTCAAGCAGTGTCTACCCCGAAGGACCGGGTCCCAGCGAAGATCTCAAGCCGTGTCTACCCGTCCTGTCCATAGCCAACACCACATCACACGCACGCCAACGCACGCACACTGCTCCAAATTACCACAACAACATCCATGGCACTTTAATAGTTATGAATGTAACATAAAACGTGCCTAGAGTTTAACTACATATATATATATATATATATATATATATATATATATATATATATATATATATATATATATATATATATAAGTGATGCATAAACATGCTTGAACATATAATAATATCGAAATTACAATTAAAATTAATATTTTACTCACAGACTCAACCGAAGTCACTGTAGTAGCTGGGCAGAGGATAAAGGCTGTCCCGGCTCACCTGACAATTTATTACAATCATTTAATAAATTTGACTCAATACAAACTAAGAAAAAGACCAAATATGTCCTAAGTCGTGCTGAAAATCCAGCAGAGTCTCCCCTATACCTAAGACCTATGCAACCTGCAAAAAGGCTTAAAACACACTTCTATATTCACAAACCATACACCCACAACTCAATCACATCACACAGCCCCTCCTGGGCCCATCCAAACAGTCATCAATCACAATATGTAAAATTACAGTTTAATCCTTATAATTGACCATTTTTGCAAAAACTACCCAAATAAGCTCTAAAAATTTTAAAACTTTGCCCCGCGGTCCTTAGCAATATTACTAAGCTAATGCAAAAGGAATTATAATTTTCTGAGCTACCACGAGTATTTTATGAATTTTTAATCCAATTCAAGCATTAGAAAATTACGAAAAAGTGAGGTTCGGGTTTACCTATGTCGATTTCAACTCCAGGGACGTGCTCGGGACATCTGACAATGGTGGGGTAGCCAAAATCTCGATCCAATTCCAAGACTTTTTCAGTAGCTGGTCTGTCTAGCCGGAATTTCACAAACCAGGCAACCGTCAAATTTCCGCGAATTGAAGGTACCTACATGAAGCCCACAACATGGGGGTTAGTATATAATCTTTACAAAATTTTCTAAGCTCATTTAATGCTCGAAAAAATATTACGAAGTTTCATGGGACCCACCAAAAACAGATCAAAAAATTTTGAAATTTATATTGCCGCGAAGCTCTCGACGAGTGGCTCTCTGGTACTCTCGGTTTTCTCGTGGGGTTCACGGTTTGTGAGAAATCTAGCCCAAAAGTCGAAATGGGTTAAAACTTCTCGGACAAAAATTGGGCAAACCGCTCGATTGATTTTGGTGTTCTTGGTGTCTATGGAAAGCTCTCAAGGTGTTGATGGTGTTTGACACAAGACCTAGCCCAATTGGTGGCCAAATCACTGGATTTCACCGGAAAGTCAAGCAGCGGCGCGCGTAGGTGGGTCTTCACCACGCTTCCGCCGCCTGAGCATCGGCCGGCCGTGGGAGGCAATCTGGGACACGTGGTTTCTAGTGAAGGCATTCAAGTGGATCCCAAGAAAATTGAGGCTGTAACTGATTGGCTTAGGCCTACAACAATCACTGAGGTGTGAAGTTTTCTGGGCCTAGCTGGCTACTACAGGTGTTTCGTGCAGGATTTTTCCAGGATAGCAACTCCCTTAACTAAGTTAACTCGGAAGAATGTTCCATTCATTTGGACAGATGATTGTGAGGAGAGTTTCCAAAAGCTTAAGGAGTGTCTAACCACCACCCCTGTGTTGACACTACTGATGAGTAGTGAAGGATATACCGTGTACTGTGACGCCTCCAGAGTTGGCTTAGGGTGTGTTTTGATGCAGAATGGAAAAGTAGTGGCTTATACTTCAAGGCAGCTGAAGAGGCATAAGCAGAACTACCCCACTCATGATTTGGAAATGGCGGCTGTAGTCTTTGCACTAAAGATTTGGAGACACTACCTGTATGGTGAAGTGTGCGAGATATACACCGACCACAAGAGTTTGAAGTACATCTTCCAACAGAGGGATTTAAACTTGAGACAGAGGAGATGGATGGAGCTTCTGAAGGATAATGATTGTACCATCCAGTACCACCCTAGAAAGGCCAATGTAGTAGCAGATGCTTTGAGCAGAAAATCTTCTGGCAGCTTGGCGCACATATCAGCGAAGAAGAGACCGTTGATTCAGGAAGTACATGAGTTGATGGATCAAGGTCTGATCTTAGATCTTTCAGATGAGGGGGTATTGTTAGCTCATTTTTCTGTGAGACCAGACCTGCGAGACAGAGTTAGAGTTTCCCAGCACAGAGACCAACAACTGATGAAAATCATAGAAAGAGTACAGCAGGGTGAAGGTGGTGAGTTTGGATTTGCCAATGATGGAGCCCTTATGCAAGGTTCCAAGATATGTGTGCCCGATGTGAACAATCTCAGAAATGAAATCATGCAAGAGGCACACTATACACTGTACAATGTCCACCCAAGCTCCACCAAGATGTACCATGATGTGAAAGATAGCTATTGGTGGAATGGCATGAAGAGAGACATAGCAGACTTCGTGTCCAAGTGCTTGACTTGTCAGAAGGTGAAGTTTGAACACTAGAGGCCATCAAGGAAGCTGCAAGAGCTCCCTATCCCAGAATGGCAGTGGAAAATGATTATTATTGATTTTGTGACTGGGTTGCCTCGAACCAAGCGAGGATATCATTCGATATGGGTAATTGTAGATCGCCTAACTAAATCAGCTCATTTCTTGATTGTGAAGATCACATATTCTGTTGCACAGTACGCCCGACTCTATATTCGAGAAATCATCAGATTGCATGGAGTTCCTACTTTCATAATATCTGACAGAGGGCCCTAGTTCACTTCTCGGTTTTGGAGAAAGTTGCAGGAGGCACTTGGCACGCAGTTGAACTTTAGTACCGCTTTCCACCCTCAAACAGACGGATAGTCCGAAAGGACAATCCAAACACTCGAAGACATGCTTCGCATGAGTGTTTTGGATTTTGGAGGTCAATGGGATGATCAGCTACCTTTGGTGGAGTTTGCCTACAACAACAGTTATCACTCCAGCATAGGGATGGCACCCTATGAGGCATTGTATGGCAGAAAGTGTAGGTCTCCTCTGTGTTAGACGGAAATGGGAGAAGCGAAGTTGCATGATGTAGACCTAGTGCAGTACACTTCAGAGATGGTTCCTTTAATCGTGGAACGATCGAAAATAGCTTTCAAAGAAGCGTAAGAATTATGCATCTCGATTTGAGGGATGTGGAGTTTGCAGTAGGCGACTACGTATTCCTGAAGGTTTCTCCGATGAAGGGAGTCATGAGATTTGGAAAGAAGGGCAAGTTGGCACTTCGATATATTGGACCTTTTGAGGTTACTGATAGGGTTGGAGCAGTTACCTACCGGTTCGAGTTACCACCCAACATTTCTCATGTTCATTCTGTATTTCACATCTCCATGCTCAGGAAATATATACCTGATCCTTCTCATGTGCTACAGCCAGATGTAGTAGAGTTGAAAAAAAACCTGACGTTTGAGGAGTAACTTGTAGCCATAGTGGACTACCAAGTGAGGCAACTAAGATCAAAACAGATCCCTATGGTTAAGGTTTTGTGAAGGAGTCAGTCAGTGGAAGAGTGCACTTGGGAGTCAGAGTGGGACATGCGTAGCAAGTACCCTTATCTATTCAATGGTAATTCTGTACTTTATTCTGCCTTGTGTAAAAAATTCGAAGACGAATTTTCTGTAAGGGGGGAAGAATATAACACCCCAAATTTTAAATTTATTATTTTATGAGTAAATAATAATATTTTAAATTATTTAAATTTTAGGAAATTATTTGAAATTTTTCGAATTTTCGAAATCGAGTTTGGTTTTCCGAAAATATAAAACTTTGATGATTTTTAAAAATTAATTTAAAGACCACGTGGCAAAACTAAAAATATATTTGCACTCCACAAATTTTTTTGAGTTTTTTAGAATTTTTTTCTGAATTTTTGGACCTCGTTTTCGGTCCCAAGGCAAAGTAAAAATTCAAAATTTTGTATCCTGAATCGGACAGATCGAATCGAACCGGACCGAATCAAACCGATCGAATCGGACCGGCCTTTTCTTTTCTTCTTCTTCCCTTCCCCGTGCGTCCTGTCCCTCTTCCTCTCTCTCCCGTTTTCTCTCTCCTCCCTCCTCCCTAAGCCGCGCTGTCGCCACCCAGCCTTCCCCACCTTGCCGGCGCACCGCCCCAGTGCCTCCCCACGGTCGGTCGACGCTCCAGGCGGCCGGAAAATGCGCACGTAGACCCACCTGAGCGCACGCGCTGCTTCAACTTCCCGGCCAAAATCCGGCCGATTCAGCCATCGATTGGGCTGGGTCTTGTGTCAAACACCATCTACACCTCGAGAGCTTTCCATAGACACCAAGAACACCAAAATCCATCGAGCGGTTTACTCAATTTTTGTCTGGGAAGTTTTAACCCATTTCGACTTTTGGGCTAGATTTCTCATAAACCGTGAACCCCACGAGAAAACCGAGAGTACCAGAGCGATCCACTAGTCGAGAGCTTCGCGGCAATATAAATTTTAAAATTTTTCGACACCGTTTTTCGATGGGTGTCATGAAATTTCGTAGTATTTTTTCGAGCATTAAATGAGCTTAGAAAATTTCGTAAAAATTATATACTAACTCCCGTGTTGTGGGCTTTGTATAGGTACTTTCAATTCACAGAAATTCGACGGTTGCCGGGTTTGTGAAATTCTGGCCAGACAGACCGGCTACCGAAAAAGTCTTGAAATTGGATTGAGATTTTGGCTACCCCACCATTGTCAGACGTCCCGAGTACGTCCCCGAAGTCAGAATCGACATAGGTAAACCCGAACCTCACTTTTTCATAATTTTTTAGTGCTTGAATTGGATTAAAAATTCATAAAATATTTGTGGTAGCTCAGAAAATTATAATTCCTTTTGCATTAGCTTAGTAATATTACTAAGGACCGCGGGGCAAAGTTTTAGAATTTTTAGAGCTTATTTGGGTAGTTTTTGTAAAAAGGGTCAATTATAAGGACTAAACTGTAATTTTACATATTGTGATTGATGACTGTTTGGATGGGCCCAGGAGGAGCTGTGTGATGTGATTGAGTTGTGGGTGTATGGTTTGTGGATATAGAAGTGTGTTTTAAGCCCTTTTGCAGGTTGGGTAGGTTTTAGGTATAGGGGAGACTCTGCCGGATTTTCAGCACAACTTAGGATATATTTGGTCTTTTTTTTAGTTTGTATTGAGTCAAATTTATTAAATGATTGTAATAAAATTATCAGGTGAGCCAGGACAACCTTCCTCCTCCACCTAGCCGCCACAGTGACTTCGGTTGAGTCTGAGTAAAATATTAATTTTAATTGTATTTTCGATATTATTATATGTTCAAGCATGCCCATGCATCACTTATATGTATATATCTATGTGGTTAAACTCTAGGCACGTTTTATGTTGCATTCATAACTGTTAAAGTACCATGGATGTTGTTGTGGTAATTTGGAGCAGCAGCGTATGGCGCAAGGCGTGCGTGTGATGTGGTATTGGCTATAGACAGGACGGGTAGACACAGCTTAAGATCTTCGCTGGGACCCGGTCCTTCGGGGTCGACACGGCTTGAGTTCTTCGCTGGGACCCCGATTTGGTTTATTAAGCGAAAGTCTGAGCTTGAGTTCTTCGCTGGCACAGTTTGGGTTAAGAGGGCTGTATAGGGGATCAACTCCCATATATGTATTGTTTGACATTATCGGGTGTATGAGTACTCCAAATTACCTTTTTGCTGTTATGATGTGAAAATATTGACGATGTTGCATTTCACTTCACAGAGTGCATTAGCTTTAGATAGCTATAGAGATTATGATTAAAATTGATATTTTACTCTCTGAGTTGAATGCTCACTCATGTTCATTATTTTTACAAGCTACAGGAGGATATTTGTTTTGGTTAACCTGCTTTTCTTCTTCGCAGGTCGTTTATTATTATTTGTATAATTCTATTAACTCCTAGAATTTCCGCATGTGTTAGAAATATTTATTTGATTTGGGTCTGTAATATAATTACCATGCTGGACTGGATGAGGGAGCTGAGCTCCCATTTATTTTTGTGATATTTGAGTATGTGGAGGGTGAGCTGAGCTTCCCAATTGATTATATATTGTGTTTACAGGTCGGATGAGTCAAAAACTCCCCGTTGAAAGGTCCATTTTATGGCCGGACTCTGTCCGGTTGAATTCTTGAAATTGGGCCCAAATGGGCCTTAGAGTTGGGTTGAGGAATAGTTAGGCTTACTATAGGCCTCGGGGGCTTTAGGCTGGCCCAGGTCCTAGTGCCGGTCCGGCCCATAGGTTGGGTCGTGACATTCTTGGTCTTCCATTATCTTCTTTGCTCGACCTTATTAAGTATACTCTTTTGGTTGAACTGCTTGCTCGATCGGGTGTGCTGTGCTTGGAGCAATGTTGATTTCTTGTAGAAAGTAGGTCACCAGAATAAATTCAGGTAATTTTGAAATATACTGCTAGCGTGGCAATATCTATACACCTATCAAAGTAGGAAGGTGTTTAGATCATGCTGACAGTATGATTCAAAATTATCCTAATGTTATTTAAGAAAAATTTAACAATATAAACAGAGTAAGGTGAAAGCAAGTATGTCCCTTTTGTCCTAAAATAGGGAGAGTCCTAATACCGAGTAAGTACTACCTGATTAGATAGTTCTATCTTACGAGGTAGTTTGCTACGGCTTTCAACTAATGTGATAGTTTAGCTCAAGGTCTAATTTTCTAAAGCCACAGGTCCCCAAATCGTCCCTACTGTAAACAGTAGAGCCTCATTCCACCACTGATACTAACGGGAGAATTCCACGGGTATCACAGGAGATGGAAAGAGTTCCGATCTGAGCAAAAGTCTTCATGGATACTAACGAGGTAAAACCCACGGGTACTGCTACATGACTCCCTCCTATTTCCTAAAAAGGTAAGAAAGCCTGGGTATAGGATTGAAGTGTGTGAGGACATTGTGTAAGTAGTCAGTGTGTGAAGGGATATATTTACCTCTTCCCTGTATGGGGAGAGTTTTAGACAAAAATTGCTGTAAAAAATAAGACAATCAAAGTAAGAAAAATGGTTATAAAGAATAATAACGATCGATATATCAAGACTTTCGAATTTTATTGATTAAATCCCCCAATTATGGTTTTAATTTACATAAGCATAAAATTAAATATGCTTTTGGACCTCTAAACTAGGGTTAAGGTGAAAAAAAGTCCCCAGTGGAGTTGCCAAGTTGATTAAAGAAAACCATTTTTTGAAAATTAAAATCCACTTTGAAAACAGAGATTCTAGGTTCGGGGTTCGTACACGGGTGGGGAAGGTATTAGGCACCCCACCTCGTCCCTCAACGAGGGTAAGCAGATTTAATGTTATGCTCTTTATAAATTAAAAATGATAATTAGGGGGTTGGAATGACGATGTTAATCCTTTATACGGATAAAAGGAATATTTGATATTTTACTATTTAGGGTTGCCCAAGAACATGAGTACATGAGATGACCTTCAAAGGAATAGGTATTGTGTAATGAATTTTTGTTGGGGGTTAATTCGAATATTGAAGTTGCGATATTTTAATTTGGATTTAAGCTAAGAGAATTTGGGTAAGAACTCTTGTGACACCCCTCACCCAACTACAGTGTAGCCGAGCGAGATGTGCTACATTCGATGCCGGAGCACCCTATCTTATCTTACTCTATTCCTTTAATAATTTGATCTCGCTATATTTTAATATCAATTATTTTTAGACGGAGAAACCAGCAGAGTTCCTCCTATTTTATTATCAGTTGGCGTACTTCACTATTCACCTGCTTAAAATTTGCAATAATATTTTACAATAAAAATCTCATCAATTATTCTCATAACCATCTCATAATTCACATCTTATTCATATATCTCAATTTCATATTCAGTTCCATTCATGTACAATTTATATATATAAATTCTCATGTTTCATTAATTTACATGATTTACAGACTGATTACATAAATTCATAATTTACATGATCTACAAATTAATTACAGTTCCATAATCTATATTTCAACATACAATTCATAGTTTATATTACAAATAATAACTAATTATAATATACAAAATACATAATATAATCTATATGGGCCTTATCTACATGCATTGCTGAGGAGGTGACAACCTTGAACACTCTATAGATCAGAACCCCAAAATCTCTGTTTAGGATTCGCTGGGCTTTAACTTCAGTACCTGCGCGAGGAAACAAATCCATCACGCTAAGCATTGCTGCTTAGTGGTGCAATAATATAAAAAGAAATAATGTATACAAATAAAAAATAATTGGAACATATTTTCTATACTAAAAAATTTTACTGGGTTCATATGAAATTTTCTATACAATATATATTTCGTTATTTATGTTGCTCTCTAGAATCACTTCTTTCATAAGTTTACAATAATCATTTATATAATGTACAAATAAATCTAAAATCTATACTTATACTTATATTCTTATGAAAGTCACATTTGTAATGTTATTTAAGTTATAATTCTTCCACTAGTCTTCTTATCACTTCCTTGATACTTTCTAAGTTGTTTACAATCATTTCGTAATATTTAAAATTTTTAGAACTACATTAATTTACTTCAAATCATTCTAAGGAACAAATTTTTGGAGCTAATCTAATTTATTTCAGAACTTCTTCTCATTTATTTACTTTCTAGCATTTTTAATTGCTAATATTCATAACTTATTTTAATAAATTAGATTGCTCAAGTAACCTATGACAGTCGACTAAATCGATAACGCTGGCACCGACACCATGGTGCCTCGGCCATCATACCATGGGACGCAGAACGCCAACCACGATGCAATCGCATGGCTAAAAAGCCATGATAACACATAATCGGGCATAAAAGCCATGAATGCGGGCATAAAGCCATGAGTGCGGCATAAAGCCATGAATGCAGGCATAAAGCCTTTCGCAGTACTGCTAAAACAATACCCTATTGGCATGCCAATCTATCCAATCTGATACACATGTCTAGGCTATACAATGGCACCTAATATCATTAAATATTAATATATTGTGTTTATGACTTCATTATTTCATGGCAAATTTCATAATTTATACATTCATCATATTATTCATACTAATTACAATTCACATTCAAAACATCTTTCCTTTCTCCCTTGATGGGAACCTAAATCCCAAATGACATTTTTATCACATTTATTCATTCAACAATCTATTCATGTACAGTACATTTCATACTTCAAGTTGTATTGCTAATATATTATGAACTCCATTGGTGTTGGGAGTATAAGTCTCAACAATCTATCTAGGTAAATTTCATTTCATATTCAAGTGGTATCACTCATGTTTTATTAGACCTACTAGTAAAGGGAATACAAATCTTAATTATATATTCACATAACTTAAATGGTCATTAAGTCATTTAGGTAAATTACTATTTCTATTCCAAGTAATCCATGAACATTTCATGGATTCCAAATTTTATACCTTAATTTCCTCTACCAATTTAGTTCTCACTTTGTGTCTTTGTACTACTATTCACATTACTATTCACTCAAATTGTTGACTTTTTAATACATAATAAATTTATTGAATCTAAGTTCTCCAAGATACCACATTTTGCATTTTATTTTTGTTGTTATTGATTTCCAATACCATTTTAAAGCGTATCTTATGTTATTCAAAAGTTTTAGATTTTATACCCTAGGTTTACTGTTTCATTGGTCATTTGTACAGTAGGAATTTAATAAAATTGTCTTCATGAAAGTTGTTTCTTATTGTGTCTAGTTACATTTATTTTTTTGAATCACTCCATTTGGACTTTTGTAACTCAAGTTATAGTTATTTTACCATAACTGGCCGGATTGAGTTGTACCCAGAATTTTTGGGCAATTTGGTTCTACTAGATTTTGTGACCTAAGTTTGGTTGGCAATTTGACTAGGTTATGGTCAGAATTTGGATTTGTGTTTTTCATAAAAGTTGTAGGGCTATGTCTCAGATTTCTGCTGGCAAAAGTTTAGATCAATTGAACTTTTCTACAGTGAGTTATGACCATTTGAACAAATACTGTTCATTTGGTCATTTTCCAAGAATAGCATGTTGGTCACCTGGATTAGGGTAATTTTTAGGTCAACTTGGTTTGGTTTTCTGGGTAGGGTTCCTTCATCAAAGTTGTGACATTATGTGTCTAGTTTCATGTCCAATTGTCCTTGCACCAATTGAACCTATACAACTCCATTTATGGCTGCCCAAACCTGCTGGACTCACAACCAGTCCTACAGGTCACCAAGGGCAGCATGCCTAAACTCAACTCCATTATCCTTACTCACTTCAATTCCTCCTCACACAAATTCAAATGGTCACTAATTGACCATTACAAGGTTAATATACCATTTCATAAGCAAAACTCTAATTTTTTTCACAAACCCTAATTCCAAAGTGTCCATTTCATGCTTTTCATGTCATCTAACACATCCAACACACATAGTTCAACATCTAACTCAAGTTATCTCATGAAAAAACTACTTCTAAACAATTTAAGTCATACAAATCAACAAATCTCATCCTTCTCCCATGGCTGTAAATTTTCATACACACTTCAATATAATTGTTTTGTTCAATTTTTACAATAAATTCTCATTTAATTTGTCTTCCTAACAAAGATTAAAAGATATGGAAGTGAGTATAGGCACTAACCTTGTTGGAGCTACTCCCAAGCTTGCCAAAACTTTTCTTTTTCCTCTTCAAATTGCTGTCCAATGCTTGCTCTAGTGGTAGGGACAAATTTTCATGAAGAGAAATTAGGGTTTGGAGGTGATTTGGTGGGTTAGCTCAAGCTTGATCAAGCTTCCATGTAGTTTTCTTTCCTCTCTCTCTCTCTCTCTCTCTACATTTTTTTTGGCTGCCCAAAGGTTGAAGATGCAGATTGTTTGTCAATTTTGTCTAATTTATCTCCTTTTAATTGGCTTGTTGAGTTGTGATTGGTGGAAACCTAACTAATGACATCATATGATGTCATATTTCCTATTTTCTTTCATTTTCTTTTCTACTCATTTTCAATTTAATTTTTAGTAATATTTATTCATATTTTAGATCATAATAATTATTTACTTAATTGGACAAGTCGGCCAAAAATCATCTTTGAAGACGAAATGACCAAAATGCCCTCCGTTTGGCTTAACAGACTAAATTGTCTGTATCGATTGAAAAAATTTTTTAAGCCTTTTCTTGGCATTCTAATGCCATAAAAATCTCAATGACTCTTCTCTAGAGTCCCAAAAATTATTTCACGAATATATACAATTAAACTTTCAACAATTTAAATTAAAAGCATAATAAACATTTCAAGACAATGATATCACAATTCAATATTTCAATTCATTCAAAACGATGTGCAGAAGAAAATTTACAGAAATTCTATGTTGTACACAAACCTTATATGAGTCACCTCTTGGCCTTGACTCGATCCCTCGGGTTCTTTCCCAGTATTCTTTTCAACTGAAACACACAGTTTAACAGTATTTCATTATCATAACTTATCATAAATCCAAAAATAAATTCAAATTTACTTTTACTTAGCTTAAATATGCTAAAATTGACGTTCTTTAAAATTTGTATTTCAGAGTTATTATTCACTACACTATTTAAGTCAATTTGTTGACTTTCTAAGGCTTAATAGGTATGGGCATTCCAATTTCACCCACATACCACATTTTGGTTACTAAATTTGTTGGTTTTGATTGTTTACTCAAATTTTAAGTCTTTTAAGCAAATTTGTAAATTTTTAGTTTTGGTGTCCTATGTTGCACTGTTCCATTGGTCATGTTGCTGTTAGAATTTAGCTAAGTTTTCTTCATAGAAATTGTTCCTTATTGTCTTAACTTTATTCTCCTTTTTGAATTACTCCAATTGGAGTTTTTGTAGCTCAAGTTATAGCCATTTGAATCATGGTTGCCGGATTGGCCTAACCCAGATTTTCTGGGCACCAAAATTGGTTCTGGCAGTTTTAAGTCACCAACTTTGGGTGGTTAAATGACTTGGTTAAGGGCATAATTTGGGTTTTGTTCTTCATGAAAGTATTAGATCTATATCTCAGCTTTCTACTGGTAAAATTTCAGGTCATTTAGACCTGCCTAGCCCAAGTTATGGGCAAATGAACAAACACTGTTCATTTGGTCATTTTGTACAGGCGTAATACCTATTTCTGGGTTTGGTCAATTTGTTCACTAGGTTTTAGTCACTTTCTGGGCATGATTCCTAAATGAAAAATGTGTTATTATGTGTCTAGTTTCATTCCCAATTGGCCTCACACTAATTAGGTTGGTAAATTTTTAGTTTTGGTCCCTGAAAGGGACCTTGGTCATGCTGCTAGAAAATTGACCACATCCAATCTGAATTTCCATTCAATTCCAACACTTCCAACATGCCACAATTGGTCACAAATGACCATTTTTCAGCTCAAACTAGGTTAAACACACCATTTGACCAATTCTCCAATTTTTGTCTTCCAAAACCCTAGGTCCAAACCCTAATTCACATAATTTGTTACATTTAACCAATTCAACACATATACACATACTTCCTCAACTCAATTAAGCTTAGAAACACTTTTAATTCAATCAAAACACATGCATACTCATATCAAACCCTAGCTGGCCGAAATTACCCTAGTCCTCCAACACTTGTTTTCATCTCATTTTATGTTAATTTCTAAGTTCATTAAGCTAAAAACACAAGAATTAAACCAAAAGTTTCAAGTTTGGATCACTAACCTTAGTGCAGAATTTTCTTTCCTCTTCAACTTCCTCCTTTCTTCTTTCTTTCTCTTGAATCTTCTTTTCTAATTGCCCAAATAAAGTTTAGTTATGGTAGGAAAATTTTCTAGGGTGGGATTTTCTTATCTTCAAGCTCAAAGATGAGCTATAATGGAGTTTTGGTGAGGGAGAGGGTGAGAGAGAAGTGGGGCGGCAACAAGATGAAGAAGATGACTTTTTGTTTGTTTTTTTTTTCTTTCTCTTATAAATTTTTATCCTTATGGAAGACCACAATTATCCGAAATTAATTTTTTTATAATGATAATGTTTATTGCATCATACATGATGTCATGCATGATGTCATCACTTTTTACTTTTTCTTTCCTCTTTTCTTTTTTTTTTTCTATTTACTTTTCCATTAGTTCTTTAATTTAATTCTTGATATCGAATTTTTCTTTTCTCTGATTTTATTTGACAATCAAGTTAGGAGTCAGCTCCAGAGGTCAATTGACCAAATTGCCCCTCGCCGGTTCGAACCGGTTTGCAAATAATTCAATTTTTTTTTCGGATCTCTGACCTAATTATTTGACTGGCTTAACAATTCTTTGTTGCGATTTTCTCTTTTCCACTGTATTCGCAATAGTCCTAAGGACCACAATGTCACATTTTACGGTTCGAAATTTGAGTTTAAATTAACTTCGCAGTCCTTCTAGAGAAGGTCACCCATCGTTGTGACTCTCGGCTCATTTAACTTCTTGTGCTCTGTTTTTCTTATTTATACTTAACTAATTTACAATTACTAATTATTTGTGTTCAGGGCTTATCTAATTGTCTTAGATATGGTTCTAATCCCCTTAATTTTCCAGACCGACACCGATCATCGGAATAGTGAAATATACCAAGCTATACAAATAGGGGTGTTATAATTCTCCCCCCTTTAAAATAATTTTCGTCTCGAAATTTTACCTAGTAATCAGTCTCTAAACAGCTGTGGGTGCTGTCTCCTCATGTCTTCCTCTCATTCCCAAGTAGCCTCCTGGCCCGAATGATGGTTTCACAGCACTTTCACTAATGGGATCTGCTTGTTCTGTAGCTGCTTCACCTCATAAGCCAGAATCTCTATGGGTTCTTCCTCATATGTGAGGTCTGGATTCACTTCAATTTCTTCTACTGGTAGTATATGAGATGGGTCTGATCGATGCCTCCTCAACATGGACACTTGAAAGACATTATGTCTCTTCTCTAACTCTGGAGGTAGTGCCAAACGATATGCTAAAGGACCCACTCTTTCCAGAACCTCATATGGCCCGATAAAATGAGGACTCAGTTTCCCCTTTCTACTGAATCTCATAATTTTCTTCCAAGGGGAAACCTTGAGGAATACTTTCTCACCCACTGTATACTCAATATCTCTTCTCTTCAAATCAATATAGGACTTCTGACGGTTAGATGCAGTCTTAAGTCGATCTCTAATCAATCTGATTTTCTCTTCAGTTTGCTGAACAATTTCTGACCCAATCAACTTTCTTTCGCCTACCTCATCCCAACACAGGGGAGTTCTACATTTTCTTCCATACAAAGCTTCATATGGAGGTATCCCAATGCTTAATTGGTAGCTGTTGTTGTAAGCAAACTCAATCAAAGGCAAAGTGTGTATCCCAACTACCCTCAAATTCAATTACACAAGCCCGTAGCATGTCCTCCACGATCTGAATTACCCTCTCGCATCGCCATCCATGTGTGGGTGGAATGCCGTACTGAAGTTTAATCTAGTTCCTAGGGCTCTCTGAAGACTACCCTAGAATCTAGAAGTGAACTTAGGATCTCTGTTTGATATGATGGATATTGGCACCCCATGCGCCTTACTATCTCATCACCGCATAACTTGGCCAATCTTTCTAAACTATAGTCCATCCGTACTGGCAGAAAATAAGCAGACTTGGTCAGTCTGTCGACAATGACCCATACTGCTTCATGACTCTTCTGTGTCCTCGGAAGTCCCATCATAAAATCCATTGTTATTCTCTCCCATTTCCATTGTGGTACTGATAGTGGATGTAATAACCCAGCGGGTACTTGGTGCTCTGCCTTCACTTGCTGACAAGTTAGGCATTTGGTAACAAACTCTGCTACATCTCTTTTCATACCCATCCACCAGTAATGCTCCTTTAGCCCTCTATACATTTTTATGCCACCAGGGTGCATGGCAAAAGGAGACTCATGTGCTTCCTTCAAAATGATCTTCCTCAAATCAACATCATTAGGAACACACATTCTGCCCTAGTGTAGCAATAGACCGTCATCTCTTATTGAGAATTCTGGTTTCTTGCCCTGTCGAACTTCTTCCAACAGCTTCTGATACTTTTCATCATTCTGAGCAGCCATTCTGATATGATCAATCAACACTGGCTGTACATGCCATGCAACAGCTGTCTGCCCCTCATCATTAATCTCTAAGCTAGCATGTAATGATCTCAATTCATGTACCATAGACAAAGGAGAAACCTGTAGACTTGCCATAGTCTTGCGACTTAAGGCGTCAGCCACAACATTAGCTTTCCCTGGCTGATAGTCTATCAGACAATCATAGTCTTTTATCAACTCTAACCATCTCCTCTGTCTCAAATTCAACTCCTTCTGAGTATCCAGATACTTCAAACTCTTATGATCTGTGTAGATGTAGCATTTCTTCCCATACAAATAATGTCTCCAGATCTTAAGAACAAACACAATAGCTGTAAGCTCCAAATCATGTGTTGGATAATTCCTCTTATGCGGTTTCAGCTGGCGTGATGCATAGGCAATGACATTTCGATTATGCATCAATACACAGCCTAACCCATTGTGAGAAGCATCATCAGAATAGTATACTTTACCTGTAGGTAAAGTAAGGATCAAGCTTCAAAACATTTCTTCAATTCATTAAAACTCGCTAGCATTTGTCCGTCCATTGAAATTTCACATCTTTTGAAGTAGCTTGGTCAATGGAGATGCCAACATGGAGAATCCTTCACAAATCGGGCAGAGATTCAAATAAACCTAAAACTACGAATCTGTAATATTTCGGGTGGTCTCCAATTAAGAATAGCTTCATCTTACTGGATCTACCTTGATGCCCTCATCGATACTATGTGCCCCAAGAAGGATATTTCTTCACAAAATTCACACTTCGACATTTTGGCTTATAGTTGTTTCTCCTCAAAGTCTGTAGTACAATTCGCAGATGTTTATCATGCTCTTCTGCACTCCTCGAATAGACCAATATATCATCTATGAATACCACAACCAACTGGTCGAGGTACGGTCTGAAGATAGTGTTCATCATATCCATAAAAGCAAATGAGCATTAGTTAATCCAAATGGCATGACCAAGAACTCATAATGGCCATAGCTGGTTCTGAAGGCAGTTTTAGGAATACTCTGCTCTTATACTTTCAGCAGATAATAACCTGATCTCAGGTCAATTTTGGAAAACATAGCTACACCCCTCAACTGATCAAACAAGTCATCAATGCGGGGCAAAAGATATCTATTCTTTATTGTCACCTTATTCAATTGTCGATAGTCAATATATAAGCAGAGAGTGCCATCCTTCTTCTTAAAAAACAACACTGGCACTCCCCAAGGTGACACACTAGGCTGATAAAGCCCTTGTCAAGCAGCTCTTGCAATCGCACTTTCAACTCTTTCAATTCGCAAAGCATTCTATATGGTGCTATGGAGATTGACTCCACAATTGCATAACATCAATCTCAAACTGCACCTCTCTTTCTAGAGGTAATCCTGGTAATTCATCAAGAAACACATCCGAAAAGTCACATACTGTAGGAATGTCCCTCAGTGCTGGGCTCCCCACTTGGGTGTCTATCACATGTGCCAAGTATGCTTCACACCCTTTCTCGATCATTCT